>NC_142823.1:1509210-1660131 GCF_057945365.1 Rhopilema esculentum | reverse complement strand
TTGTGAACAATGGCTTTGAAAAGAGCAAAATTTTCCAGCAAACTGTGCTCGCGTTTTTTTGATTGGCCTATTTCGATCCACAACTGTGTATATACTTCCCATCTCAATTTTTCGGACTCTTATTTTGACGTTTTATACTCTGAGGAGTCTCAGACGAAAACCTTTTTCCAAAGTTTTTTATCAAAATTTGATATTATTGGGATTTTCAAAAAATTTCGAAATAGAATTTTGTAGTTTTCGATGTCCCCAAGATGCAAAATTCAAGTTTGTTACTTTCCGAAGAGTGTCGTGTTGGGTTGGGTCACTTGATGCCATTGATAGCAGATGTGAGTTCTATCACTTTACATGAAAATGTTTTATTTTTGGACAGCATATTTGAGACCATGACTGTAAATGACAAAAATAAAGGGACATAGCTTGAGCCTTGTGGCGCACCAACATTCGCAATACACTCATTTTTTATAAGAAACAAAGGTTGATGTTGAGTACCCCAGATCCTTAATGTTCTGGAAATTTCAATACTCATTTAAGAGTTTCTTAATTATGATGTCATGAATGATGATATGAAATGTTCGTGACCTTTTTTCACGTCAAGAGATTCGCTTCCGTTCTGATGCTGTATTTAGATGTGGGAAGTATATTTTTATCCATTGTCTCTTAAGTTCTAGGCTAACAGGGCAATCTTGTTCTTGGATTTTACAAATTTTCGTTGTTCTCAGTTTTATCACGATTTAATAGTTTCTTAATTTTTTTGCTTCGAGTACTGAAGTTTCTTAATTTTTTCTGACTGTCCAGTACTCGTTTCTTATAGCCAGTTTCTTATAAAAAATGAGTGTAGTCGAGTTGATAACTGTTTTCGGTTGTACCAGAAAGTGTGTAACCATGATTTTTTGCTCTTTTTCGCTTTGTAGAACTTCATAAAAATTTGAGTTTTCTGGTTAAGTCACTGAGATTTTATTTTGTCCTAGCCAAGCCACTCCTTTGGGTCCGGGACCGCGGAACATCTTACGGATGGGATCATGGCCTTTTCCATTGATTGCAGGAGCAAACCTTTGTCCAAGGTCATTGGGCTGCAGTGAAAATTGCCCCCTAAGTATGTTGAAAAGACCCTGGGTATGCTAAACGTGTCAAAAGCCAGAGGTAAGATTATTTGAATCAAGAAGGAATCATTGGAATATTGAAATCATTATTTTGTATCCGTGTTTCCGTGTTCCTAAGGAGAGACGCTGGAACATACTTTGGTGTGACAGGGCTCTAGAAAAATTGGCAAACTTTTATGGTAGTTTTTCCATCACTATTCTTGATACCATAATATCATACTCCATCAAAAAAGTGAAGGGGCAAGAGCCTCCCAGCCCCAATCCGCCGATCCTGGCATGCCTTTTGAGAAATAGCCGATCAAATGAAATCATATTTTGCCATATTGGTTTTTCCCGTCACGTGGTGTAGTTGTTGTTGGAGAAAATACTTCCTCTCCGCTCTTTGGAAAGGGAAAAAGCCAGGAGTAGTTGGACGAGAATCGCTTCTTACTCAATCATGAAGAAAACTGCAGAACAAGAAGTATCTTTATTCTTCCATGTTATTTGTTTTATATGCAACTTCCTGGCTGTAAAACACGCGTTTAACCCAAAGTTTGCATGGTTTACTTTCCAGAGGTATGGCGGACAGTTAAAATACATGTCCCATTGGCTGCTGTATGGAAACACGATTTACAGCCTATATGCCTTGCTTGTGGACATTTATAACATCTTTGAAGGATATACGTGTAAGCCTAACGAGGAAGATGACAGGCCAGTTTTGGTTCGCATTCGGGACCAGGCTTTCAATACAGCTTGTTTCCCTTTCGGCGTAGGCCATACCCTGGTCTTCCTTGGCACCACCCTGGTGAACAATGGGTTTTTCGTTTCATTGATAAACAGACGAAAGGAAAATTTGAGATCATACTACATGCTGTATCTTCATGTCTTTCCACTCATTTTCTGCCTCCTTGAAGTTGCAATGGTCTACCACAAACCCAGCAAAAACCTGAAGAAAGGGATGCAGACATCAATCGGTTTAGCTACTCTGTTCCTCGGCTGGATCCTTTGGGTGGCATATTTTGGAGCATATTGGAGCTATCCTTTCTTGCGTAGAGCCAGTATTGCAGTCAGAGTGTTGTGCTTGGCACTTTTACCAGTGGTTGCTGCTGCTTCATACTGCTTAGGAACCAAAGCTACTCATTGGTTTTGGGGAACAGTTTCCAACTCTGAAGCTGTTTCTGACACAAAGGATAAGAAGGATTGAAGAACCCAAATTTTTTTAGTTAGAATTATGAACAAATTAACTTTTGATAATTTTTTTCTATCTGGTCATGTTTGCATTGAACTTTGCTTGCAGAAGTCCAAACAGGAAGTCATTTCAATTTCCCTGTTTTTTTTAACCCTCTGATCCCAAATTCTTAAGAAAGCAAATCTACTGATTAGGAAATTTAATTGGAAAAATTCTAGAACTAGCTATCTAGATTTTGAAAAATTGACCCCTTTGGCTCTACAGAAAATGCTTCAAGAGTTTATGCTTCAATAATTTAGTTTTTGCCCTTGCAAAAACAGTGCAGATCTAGTGAAGACAATTCATAGGGAGTTAGAGGATGTGTTCTTATGTGTTCCTATTCAAAGGTAATTATATTTTTTCTGAAAAGTTCCCTAGACTGCAATGCATCCTAGACATGAAAAGTTCCCTAGACATTTAACCCCAATCAAGCCTTTGCAGTTGAGGCATTTCCATGTGTCCTAATCTTTGGCAGCAGAATTTTGTGTTGAAACTATGATTTGACAAGCAGAACAAAAGAAACAAATGCAAAAGTATTTGACCAATAATTAGATTTTGTACTGAGTGTTAAATGATGAATACATTTCCCCCAAAATTTGGTCAGATGCAGCATCAAGAGCCCTCTTCAAGATGCTTTTTTAAGATCATGTTTAAGCCTCGCAATCAATGTTATTTTGTGACTAGTTGTGTGATAGCCATTGTATTGAAATGCTGTAAAGCTGTCTAGAACTTAAATTTGTTATACACTACCTAGAGCTTACAATGCATTCACAATTTTATAGCTTTGTGGAACAGTATTTTTATAGGTTTGCCAGATTGCTGCTCTTTCTATAGTGTTTGTTATTGCTTGTTTTCTTGAAGGTTACTCTGTTGTCCAATTCTTTTCTTGTTGTCTGCGTATGACACTTTCTTGTCATATGTTTTTGCCAATTGTTTTTAACCTCCAATGAATGTGACAATAGAAAATGAATTTCAACTGAGAGCCGAAAAGCTGTTGTTGCCTTTTCAATTCAAAACAAGCTAGAATAATTGAGCCCCAGTTATCTATTGTACTTTTTATCAGTTAGAGCCTCCCATATCTCTATGGAGTCTCCACACCCTTTAATGGAGAGGAAATGGTTTCATAAGGAAGTAAAAGTGCTACAATTTGCATATCTTTTGAGAGGACCAATACACTATACAAATTTAAGGAGGCTTTTCCTACAGACAGACCAAACGTTATTCAAGTTCAAAGTTTTATTGGAAATGAAATGTTTTGTTCCTGCCAACGTGTTTGGTATCAATGAGGATGTTGAATTGGAGGTAACATGAAAGCGAGGCTTAGGCCTAAGTTTGTTATTCCACGAGAGCGCCAGCAAGTCATAACAACTAGTCGAAAATGGGGAAAAACAGACCGAAAATCGGTATGAAACTTTAATTTGCTTTGGATGGTAGATTATTATTTTGTGGAATTAACTTTTGGTTGAGTATTTTGTCTGAACTTACATATTTAATACAATAAGATAAATAAACTATTAAGTAGAAATAGAACGATTAATCATTCATATGAAATCATTTGATTACAACTCACGCAGTTTTGTTTTGCTGTATCTATGAATTGTTGATATAGCATGTGTCAGTTTCCCTTTTGTAATGTTCTTCAGAGTTTATAAAAGAGAATCCACTGAAAAAATCAGCAGCCAAAAAAATCTAAAAGAATTCAAATGAAATGAATAATCACACTTGCCTCTTTTTGACTCTATATATAGCTAGCTAATAACAACCATACCAAAACATCCATCATTATATAAAATTTTATGATGATAAAACTGCAGGTTTAAATGCAACATCCGGGACAGAGGCTTTAAATACTTTATCAAGCACATAGTATGTTAGGTGTACTCAGCCCTGCAAATGGCAAACTGTCCAATCTGGCTTATCTCATTACCATAAATCCTTTTTCTCTAGTTATAGTTTATGCTGAAGCAAGACAACTTTTGTCCTTAAACAGCCATTATTTTAAGAAGCTGAAATAATTATAAATGTTGAGTGAATTGATCTTTTCAAAGTATGGCATTCTTGTATCTAATAAAGAAATCAAGCACTGACCTGAAAAATCTGCCTTATCCACATTCAGCCTTCATTTACCATTTATTGCAAAAAATCATAATTGTTTGTTGGTTTCCTTGAAACTATATATGCTTTAGATTTTAGGTGCTACTGCTGTAGATTCTGCCTAGTTGCCATTCCATCTCAAATTCTTTTGCAGATCAAAATTTGTCCCAAGCAGAACTGATGCTAAAGACAATTTCAGAAATAATCAGTGAGCTGGTTGATGCTCATGAAAAAAAGAAAGACATTAATCTTAACCGGTAAGATTGTAAATTGTTGAGCTGATTATTTTTCTAATGTTTAAAGCAGGGGCAGACAGTTGGTTAAAGATTGGGGCAAGCCCCTTTTAATAAGATGATGTTACATTTTCCCATTGTTTTAGAACAAAGAATATTGTTCTCCAAACATTTTGGGGGCAACTGCTCCCCTTCACCCACACTCCCAGGTGTCAATCACTAGTTTATAGAGCAGATTTGGAAATTATTGTGGCACTGTGCAGGCCTGGCCATTTGAGGAGAGCCATAGCTCTTGCTCCCCTCCAGGCTCTCCTCGAACAATGGAGGGGAGCTAGAGATTGCTCTCCTAAATTGTTCTAAAAAGCAAATTTGCTCTCCTTGAAATCAATTTGTTTCTATTCTCATTGCTCACCTGAAAACTACTAGGAGAGCTGTTTACTGCTCCCCTTTTAAAAGTCTTACGGCCAGCCCTGACTGTGCATTACTGAATCAACTATTTTCTGTTTCAGTTATATCTTTGCTCTTTTTATGGTTGAAAGGAAGTGTATGCCACAAACATGGCCTCTCTTCACCCACACCCCCAGGTGTCCGTCACTAGTTTATAGAGCAGATTTGGAAATTGCTGTGCATTACATAATCAACTATTTTCTGTTTTAGTTATATCTTTGCTCTTTTTAAGGTTGAAAGGAAGTGTATGCCGCAAATATGGTCTCTCTTCACAACCAAGATTAGTTGACATCATAGCTGCAGTTCCAGCTGCTCATAAAAAGGTGATATTTCAAACATTCTATTTGGAATACTGGAATGATTTTAGTAAATTCAGCTTTTATTTTTGTTTTATCAGCCTTGCCCCTGCCCCACTACTCCTGCACAAGAGCTCGGCCCCAAGGCCAGAGCTGGCTCTCTACGGGCCTGGTTGACCTCACAACATTGGAAGGTAAAGTTTGCAAGCGTGCAAAAATAATGTGGGTTATGATTGTATGTGGAAGGAATTCGCAAGCAAAAAGTGGAAAAAGTTAAAGGCTCTTTGTATAACCGGCATGCTTTGTATAACTCAAAATAACAGCCTGATATTGTACTGCATGAGAATATAAAATACCGCCAATTTCTCAAGACTCATCATCTGAGGAGAGCCAGGACAGAACTTTAACTTGTTCCGTATTGGCTCTCCTTTGCAACAAAAGGTGAAGTCTGCTCGCAGGCTACTTATTGGTTTGCTTTGTTGAAATTCCGCTGGAAAAAGGCAGTCATTCGGCAACGCTAAATAGTAGGCCTTTACAGCAAGTGCCCACCAAAGTGAAATTTAAAATAACCCATTGTCATGCATAGGTTAGCAACAGAGAATTGAAAAGCCACTAAAGAACTTGGACTTTTAACAAATTCTCTTATCAATCATAATTGTTCAACAGGACAAGAATAATACAATTGCCAATCCTCTTCATGGAAGGAATTGTAAATAGCTTTCGACTCTGTTGCTTCAAAAAAGCTCAATATCATTGTCAATGCTAACTTTTGATACAAAGAAAATGAAAATTCAGAATACGTTCAAGTAATCAGAAAATTCATTAAGCAGAATGATAATTGTAGTATTCTTGGTGAAAATGATTTATGATTAGAGATTGTGTTATCAATCAACAGTTTTTTAAAATTCAATGATAAGCACAGTCTAAAACTAAGCGCATCATAATCTTCTCAATGCATCAGATCATTTTTACAGCAACATAAGAGCATCAAATTTGCGCAAAAACAGGTCTGATGCCTCATTCATCACATTCCTAATTTATCTATGTTACATCATTACTCTCATCACGGTTGCCAAATGTTCAATACCATAGTTTACTGTCAAATTCGTCCAGCCAAACAAAAAATTCACAATGAGCAGCCATTTAAGAATTTCGTTAATTGAGCCAACACAATCAATTACAAATTCAGCTGAATTAAGTAGTTTGATAAAGATCGCTTTTCATGTTAAAGTAACATACATTTGGTTTTTTCCCATTGTCTGTTATCTTTTACTTGTTCATGTTTCATCAGTGGAAATTTTGAGATATTTTGACGAGATGTTATTCATTATTTGTGGAAAAATAGTTCTTTGCCTTGTACTTTTGTCTTGCTTTGCCTTATTGCTCACTTGCAGCCAAATTTCAGCCAACGTCTACTTCCTCAAGTAAATTCTCGTCAGCCAAGGGCTTTGAAGAAATGGCTAGAATGGAGGAATTTGGAATTTCACAACGTCCGAATGGCAGCCTTGGCTTTAATGAAAACCAAGCTTTAGAAAGTGAAAAAATTCAAATGAGAAACAAAAAATCATTTGACACTGATATTCTGAAATAAAAGCATGATGGCATTGTAATTGAAGTTGCATTGTAATTTCGCAAACTTTCTATTAAACTAGCAACTTGAATGAAACAAAATATGTAAGAGTGTGAATTGCAGGCATGTAATTTTTTATGCGTGTGATTTGCAACACACATGGAAATTTCTTTATGACGAAGACTGCTGATGTATTTCCATGGCTAGACTCACTATTTGCTTGCATTGTTATCAGATTTCAAGTATATACTTTATTGATCAATCTACCCTTAATTTTTCTTTTGTAGACACTTATTCCAAAGCTGAAAGCGAAGCCGATTCGAACAGCATCTGGGGTAAGATTATTTTGTTGCAAGTCAATTTACTAAGTCTTTTTGTATTCTCGTTATAAGTAGAAATAGTAGGAATCTGCTCCTCAGATATGGTTAATCACAATAATTAAATCAAAATTCCTAATCAATTCGGTCACTACAATGTTGCTAAGAACCAATCCATAAGAAACAATCTTTCTGAAAATTGTTCGAAAAATTGCCTGAAAATTTTCAAAATTTAAAGGCTCTTGCGCAGCCGGCATGCTAAATGACAACTATCTTGAGAAATTGATTGTGTTTCGTATTTTCATGAAGTACGATATAAGGTCGGTTTTGAACATATCATCGCAAAGCATTCCGGTTGCTCAAGAGCCCTTAAGAACTGATAAAAATGGATATTTTGATCCACAGCAGTTTAGAATCTAGCTCTAAAAGACCAAGTCAATTCCACATTTATAAGGAATAGCTGTGATGGTCAGTGTTCAAGCCTAGAAAATTGATAATTCTTTGCAAGCAAAGTCAGTTAGTTTTGCTGAGCTGGAGTCTTTACCATTAAGGTTTCAAATAATAACGAAAAGAACAATAGGAGCACAGGAAGCCAGCACAGGAGGTAGATAAATAGATTCCTAGCACTTGAAATATCAAAAGCTGCCAAGTACTTGCAACATGATGTTTTATACCCAGATTTTTGTTTATTAATGTTCAACTCTAGATTGCTGTTGTTGCTGTTATGTGTAAGCCACATCGATGCCCACACATCAACATGACTGGAAACATTTGTGTGTGAGTATTTCTGCAGAACACCTTCGTATAATGTGTTTTAGTCTTACTTATAGAATAAGCTGGCTTGTAGTGTTCCTTATAGTGTCACGATGCTTTTCTACTGTGCAGCCATTATTTTTTTGGGTATGTGATGGCAACACTTTATGAAACAAGAGGCAAAATAAGAGGGAACTAGCCCCCCCTGCCCCATCATGGTCATATATGACCAATATCGTCTACAGTAGGCACTTTCATGACACTATCAGTTGTGTAAATGAACAACTTTTAACTTTTCCTGTGATTTGATTTATGACGTGGGGTGATTGTACTGAATTTCAAACGCTGTAGACAGCCCATATCATCTGTTTGATAATGAATGAGTGATATTTTCCTACATATTGTATCTTGCTGAATATAGATAAAAAGAATCATTATATATGTAAAAGCGAGTTTATGCACAGCGTAAATGACTTACCATGATATATTCATTGATATCATTATTCGGGGGATAAAAATATAACTTAATTGTATTCTCAGATACTGCCCTGGTGGACCAGATTCAGATTTTGAGTATTCAACGCAATCTTACACTGGATACGAGGTAATTATTTTACGTCATCTTTATGTATTTTTATGTATTTGCTCTTATTACTCCAAATTCACTTGTCTTATATGCCTTGTTTGTAATTTGTACTTTGGATTAAAGGATAGACAATATGTAACTGGCTGGTTTTTTGTAGCCTGAAAATGATACCTTGCGCCCATTTTTCTTTAATTGTTTCTCAAACCACTTAGTTCTAAAGATCCTTCTTTTACATTCACTTACAAGTAAGATTAAATATTAAGAATTTCTCTTAAATTAGTGATTGATAATCTTGAATTCTTATTCAAAAAAGGTTTTCAGTCTTATTTAAGGACTCACTTTTATTTGTATGTTACAAACGTTATCCTTAAGGACTTATTTCACATTTTTGCATTTAACCTAAGTCAATCGACTGTAAGTAAAGTAGTGATGGTTGTTGGGGTATCAACCTCTGGGAGCTTGAATTGAATTTTCTGCATCTCCCTCTAGTATGACTTTTGAAAACATTCTTGAGTTGAGAGCAAATTGAATTCAGAAAAAGCTATACTAACTAACTAAGCTACGGGGTTTCATGCTAGGAATCTGTGAAATTTTATGGTTTCGTCAACTTTATTAGGTACCTCCGTTCATGTATTTTCACAGTTCATCGTTTTATCATTAAAGGTTATCATAAAACAAGTTTCACTTTTAGATGACAGTGGATTGAGCTACCTTAATTCCCTAATGATTATATCAGTCTCGTTTAATTCCAGCCAACCTCGATGCGAGCCATAAGAGCCAGGTATAACCCATTTCTACAAACCAGGCACCGTGTGGAGCAGGTAAAAGATTATTTTGATCAGGGAGAATATTGTAATATATCTTTCCCATTAATCTCTATGCGATTTTTTTCTCAGAAGGCTCTAGAAAGTATGTAAAAACTTAAAGATTTCTGCACAACATAGAGAACTTCAATTATAAAGTTTTTCTCCTAATTTCTTTTTTCAAGTGCACCTGCTTTCCCTCCTTTTTCATTGGTTTATTTTTTTCTGATGTAGGGCCTGCGATAATAAATGAATGACAATTAAAAATGATGAAGATATTGTATTTATTGGCTCAATTTCACCACATGAGTTAGAGACCTGAGGAGGCTAGTTATGTATGAGGCCATATAAAGCAGGAGATGGGGTTGCAATGGCCTCAACTCTTTTGCAAAGCACAAGTAATTTTTTGAAAATATGCTGTTAAGATTTCCCTCCCATTTCAAATTTGCATCAGAACCCCTCTTCTGTCTTCAGTTTGGCAATTTTTGTCTTGTACCCTCTACTTCAGTTCAAATCAGCACTGAATAGCATTGTAATTGTTACTTTTTAATTTTTCTATAGAATTTTTATCGGAGAAGAGATTTGTCAGATAAACATTGTAGCAAAATTTAGAAAATCTTGTCAGATCTTTAATGAGTGATGCAAAACTTGTGGATGCTATTTTTCGGCTTATATTGGCATTTTTGTTTACAGTTACAAAATCTTGGGCACAATGTGGACAAGGTGAGTCTTTGTATTTGTTTAAAAAGAAAAAGGGTAACCCAATTACTAAAGACTGTTTGGATGTTTGGAAAGTCTTGCAAAAATAATCGCTTAGGAACGAGGGTTGAAAAGGTGCTGGATTAAAATATAATTCCCTTTTAACGTTGCTTTTTCTGTGCTTTATCAACTACCTTTTATCAGCTACAGGAATTGTGCAGCTGTAAAGTAATTCTTCGTCTAGTTGATCTCGTTAGGATGGGGTAATATTTTATATTTGGCTGCTGTTTTATGTTGGCTTTAGACCTGTTTTCATTTCGACGAATAGTTCCAAAATACTTCCGGGTTTGACCCTTTGAATCCATAAAACAAGAGCTTAGAACCTAATCTTACTTCTATAAAGATAGAAAATTGATATTCTCATATTGTATTTATATAATCTATTTTTGTAAAAATCTTTGCAGTTAACTTTTAACCGCAGTGTTTCTAAAGATTCTGCCCACAGGTTGTAAAAAGTTTGCAATTGTAATTGTTATTGGTAATTATTAAATTAAAGGTGTCTCATAACTTTTCACATTACCTGATTTTTAAATAATTTAACGTCGCCAAGTCGGGTTTCATGAATTAGGTTTCTGTTCACAAGTTTTTGTAGAATGCTATCTGAGGTTCTATTCCTGCCTAGTCGGGTTCTAACACAAATCATTTAATTTCTCGCCAAGGTTGAGTTTATTGTGATGGGAGGCACTTTCATGGCCCTCGATGATGAGTACAAGGATTACTTCATTCGAAATTTGCACGATGCACTTTCTGGGCATTCGTCAAACAGCGTTGACGAAGCAGTGAGGTAATTGAAAATATCTGATGATATCATTCTGTTGATCTGTGTGACTGATTGGTTGGTTGATAGATTGATTGACCAATCAGAAACATAATTATGTTTCTGATTGGTTAGAGTGATTGATCGACTGAAGTCAGCAAAAAGGTTGATCACAGTAATGGATTAGTTGTTATGATTGATATCGTTGACTATCTTTCAAATGTGATTTTGTGAAGCATGATGGACAGATCAAAGTGATTATTTCAAATGCTGAATCATTCGATGTCTGAGACATATGATCAAGCTAAACAAATTTTGATAGATCGTTCTTTTCACTATCGATCAATTTCCTTTTCTATGCCAGAAACAATGTTTTATTTTATTGTTTCTTTGCCTGTCTCTTCTTTCACTGTTTGGTAAATCATATAACCTGCTAAAGTGAAAATTGTAGCAGCTTGGCACAGCCTTGCGAAAGTTGTGGCTCAAATTTAACCATCTTTTTTTCTAATATCCCCCATTTTCTCGAAGGTACTCGGAGAAAAGCAAGACCAAATGCATCGGAATCACAATAGAAACACGTCCAGATTATTGCTTAAAAAGACATTTAAAGTAAGTAGAATCTTCAACCGAATTGGTGCCAAAACGAAAGATGCCAGTACTGTTTATCAACGTTTATCAAATTTATCATTCTAGATTGGACGCTTGAATGTTCGACAGTTTTGAGAAAGGGCTCACTCGCTCGTAAGGGGACTCTACGGCAAGGCCTTACAGGTGTTGATTGTTTGAAATTCAAACGAGGAACAAACGAGGAACTTTGTCTGAAGAACGAATTCAAAGCTGTTTCTCCAGCACGCTTTCCAGCAACGCCAGATATTTGCCCTTTTATCTGAAGCATTATAAATTCTGCTCAGTGTATTTTGCTAGATTTATTTGTATTCCCATCATATGTATTAAAAGCAAAGTTATTCAAAACGGTCTTTAGTTCCCTGTGCAGTTTCACCTTTAATCTTTGATTATTTATATTTTTAGCTCAATGTTATCATACGGTTGCACTAGACTGGAAATCGGGGTGCAAAGTGTGTATGAAGATGTAGCAAGAGACACTAACAGGTGAATACACCTTTTTTATTTATCTTTTTATTTCTATAGTATATTTTTACAGCATATTAATAATGTATCTTCTATGTTTATCCTTATCTTTTTCTACGTTTTTCTCTCAGCCATCTTTTTAGATCTTTTCTTTCCCAGATTCTAAACTTTGATTTTAGCTTGTCCAACCTAATTTTTGGCTCAAATTATTCAATAATTTATGTATTTAATGATTCTTTTGTTATTGATTAATTATTCAAATAATTATCATCTATCTTTCTATCACCATAGAGGACATACTGTTCGTGCTGTTTGTGAATCGTTCCAGCTATCTAAAGATGCTGGGTTTAAAGTAATTGCCCACATGATGCCAGATCTGCCAAATGTAGGGCTGGAGAGAGACATCCAGCAATTTATCGTAAGTGGTATCTGTTTTCAGCTGTTTCATCAGATCTTCAGGCTCTATTTTTTTTAATGCAGTTTAGTTTACGGTCAATCCCATGAAGTCGTACCCCTAATAACTCAGATTTCACCTAATCGGACTGTCTACCAATTCCTTTTGGATTTTTCTTGCTTATTCAAGTCAAAAGTCGTGCCGGGGATACGTCGGACATTCGCTAAGTTGAACCATTTCCTAACCCCTTCTTGAAGCTAGAGCTTGTATTGCCCTTTTCTATTTAAAATAAAAGTTAGGCTAAGATATTTTATTAAACCTGTGTGTTCTTTAGCACGTGCTCATGGTCGTAAACAGCTAAGTGAAAGTATGCTCGTTAGTGTATTTACTGCATATTTGCAAATCGTTTGAGTCTCTTTGTTTAGATTATCGAGAAGAGCTTTTCAACTGCAGATAAATTTGAAATTTGCTTATAAAGATACCGGTTCAGAATTTGACTTTATTTAATTATGACAATCTGATCGCTATTAGAAGTACAAACACGAATTATTATAACAAACATTTAATTACTATGACTCGAATTTCTAGTACTTGAAAGAAACTATAAAAAAAATTGTCTGCCTGTTATTGTTTAAGGAGATTTAGATTATTTTTGACAAGTTTGAACGTCACAAAAAAGCATATAGATGCAGCTACAACATGTATCTATTATGTTTGTTGAAAAAATTTGTAACCCGTCAGTCGGATGTCGACTAACTCCGAGACAGATTCCTTGTCCCGACTAATTTGACTCATTTGACGTTGTGTCTCATACGAAACTATTTCTCATCATTACCAAAATTGGCTTAAGATGTTTGTTGATTTCTCTCTCTTCTCTGTTTATAGGAATTCTTCGAGAATCCCGCTTTCCGGGCAGATGGGCTAAAAATATACCCAACACTTGTAATCAGAGGCACAGGTAAAGCCCCTATTTTATTTTCATATTGTTTGCACTATGTTTTAAATGCAATACGAATATTTCATATTGTTAGGTTATTGTTCTTAGAAGTGGCCTCCTTTGCTTTCTTGAGACCGCAATGCATCATGGTATAGATGATAATAGAAATCAAAGAATGTGCCGCATGTTCTTTGAAATACATTCGGAACTTCTTTGAAGTTTTTTACAGTTGAGATAATTTGATACATGACGAATACCAGGAAGTAAACTTCGTTTTTAGTTCATCTGGAAATATACTGTAAGGCCCCATTTTGGGAAATTTCGGGAAGTCTTTCTTTTCTTGTCTATTTTTCGTTTCTACCGCAGTTCTCTGACATGTAGAAATTTCTTGAGAGTATTTCGGGTATTCTAAAAATCAAAATGAAAGGTTAGGAAGTAGGAGACATTGACCAATTTTGATCATCCGAATTCCCCTTTTACTCTTCCGTCAACGGCACCTTCAAAACTGATTCTTCACCCATAAATTTGTTTTTTTCTTCCATTGAAAACAGGGTTGTACGAACTTTGGAAGACTGGACGATACCGGAGTTACCCCCCGGGCGTCTTGGTTGATTTGGTTGCCAGGATTTTGGCTTTAGTGCCACCATGGACCAGAGTTTATAGAGTGCAAAGGTGATTAAGTTCTATAATTAGTTCGCGTACACAAAGGCCCTTTTTACTTTGTTTAGTTCCTATCTCTTGAGCCATTCTATCATCATAGATGAGCTGTTTGACATTTAATTTCTGTGAAATTGTAACCGCAGGCTTGATTAATGGTTTTGGTCCTTTTTTGAATAGTGATATGTATATTCCTGATGTTTAAATCATAAATGGTACAAAGACTTTGTAAATGGAACAAAGAGAATATAAGATTTAGTCGTAGTTTCGAGGGGGGAGCAGCTTGAAACTTTTTATAAACAGGAATGCCCCCTATTATATGGGTTATCGCAACTAAACATTTTCAAAATAAGGCTTTTAACCCTGTGTGTTTTTATAATACTGTGTCACACTGTAACGAAGAAGTCTTTCAATTTGAATTGAATTATCTTTGGTCATGTCTCCATACACAAAGCTACGCTCTCTGCTCAAAGTCCTAGGAAAACCTACATATTTTGCTAAATTTTTGCTTTTTTCGTGTGTTTCCCGTGTTTTTAATCGACTAACCCCCCTCCCCCCTAAAACAATGTTGCTTACCATGCAGTATATCATAGCAATCGGTAGAAAAAGGTTTGTCACAAATGTATGTCTTAACTTTGCTGTGAGACAACATTTTTTTGAAGGGGGAGCGGAACGGATGCATTCAAAGGTTTTAAATATCACAAGTGTCCCAAGAGTTTTGGCAATGATTGTAGTCGAGTTCAAATAAAAAAACGGTTCGTCAAAGAAAGACTTTAGGTTTCCCCGTTGATAAATAAAATTTTTGACGTTCTCTAGTATTGTGTAGTGTGTAAAATGCATGTGTGAGACTTGTTTTTTAGAGATATTCCGATGCCACTTGTAACTTCTGGGGTTGAGCACGGCAACTTAAGAGAGCTTGCGTTGGCAAGAATGAAAGATTTCGGTTCTAAGGTATGCTTTATTTATACCTTAAGGTAATGTCTGTTCGAACCCTATTCGAACCGTCAGAAAATAGGCCAGTTTCAAACTATGTTTAGAATAGTAGAATGCATCAGTTTCAGTGCCCTTTGTGATAATATTTACATTTATCCGTGGAGGGATTGAGTATTCCGAAGAACGGTTCAGTTACTGAATAAAAAAACCTGGAACAATGTCACCACAACAATGGGAAAACCAATTCATTCAAATATAAAGAGCATCTGTTGAGTTTCGGTCAGCTCTTTGAATAACCAAAATCTCCTGGAAGATCTGTCATTTAAGCTTAAATTTTTATTAAAATTCAGTATTTTATTAGGTTAAGCATATTTCTGGCTGAGGGAGTGTTGTGTATAGCTGTTTTTGAATGCGAAAATACAATAAAAATTTGTTAAGTCAAGAACCGTATTTGTCGAAGCATAGTTTAAGTCCAACTTTCGTCTTATCTGTGTTCATTAAAGGCTGTTCTCATTACAGGCTGTCATACTTTAAAATTATTGTTGATCAATGCCTTTTAAACATCATCTCCGATTCCCAATTTCATCCAAAATTTTATCCCCTAGTCGAATTTCCAGTATTCGTCGTAAAAGGCGTCGCAAAGAACGTCGTAAAAAGGCCTCGTGACGTAATAACGCGTAAATTCATAATATATGTCGTACAAAATTTCGTAAGTCGAATATCGAAGGCATGCTGCTACCAACTGATTCAACATGAACAGAGCTAACAGCAAAGCAGTGTTAATTGAATTGAATTAAACATAGATTGAATTGAATGGAATTGATTGCAATGCTGGATATAAATAAAATCTTCTGTGATTACCCGACTAGTTTTGTTTTTATTCTGAAATTTTATGCTAACTAACAGCACCCGCTTCTTAAGATTTGTTTACAATGGGTTTACATTAGAAATGTGGAACCTATAAATGAATTTCTAATTTCAGCTAGTGTCATCTGTGAAGTTACTTCCGTAACTGAACTTTTTGTAGTTATTGTAAATTTTTGACTTGGCTGCTTTAAAAATAGCAAAAAGCGAATTAAGGTCAAACTAGCATAAGCGGAATAAAATTTACAACGATAAATACAATGTTACGTAGTTTTCAAATACAATGATTGAATAATACTCTCTAACTAAAAGCCAATGTTTCAAATATTGTGAATGCAAAATCTTCAGTGTTCTGTCGTTGTTGTTGTTTCAGTGTCGCGATGTTCGAACGAGGGAAGTTGGCATCCAGGAAATTCACAACAATATTCGACCGTATGAGGTAAGGCTTTACCGCTCAGTTGTAAAATCTAAAAATGGGAAACACGATACACTGTGCACTTTTTTGACGTTGTTTAAGTATCATGTAATTGATCGTGCCCAAAAGTTAATTGCGGGTAGTTTTTTCGTAACGTTAGGTAATTTGCAAGTTTAAAATAGCTTGAGATGTAAGATTCGTAATGTTGTTGCAATTCTAGCGATGGTATCATTATTTTTCAATTTTGATTCCCATAAAAAATTAATTCTAATAAGAATTGATGTGTGTTGAGTAGAGCACGACGGTTCTAAGTTGCTTTAGTGCACACTCGATGCCATAATCAGTCAGCTTCCTTTGTACAACTCGGCATTCATCGAGCAATCTGTTTCTTATATGTTTTATTGCAATCTCTTATAGATTGAGTTGATCAGACGTGACTATACCGCTAATAATGGCTGGGAGACATTTCTGTCTTACGAAGACCCAGAACAAGGTTGGAATCTAAACATTCTTTTATTTCTCTCAATGATCATTGGTTTAATTCACTTGCTTGCCCACTTTCTGAGCTGACATCAGATGACTAGATCAAGTGTATGGAAGTATTTATTTTGTATCCAGACCTCCCTAAAAATTGTTTCTGCCTGCGAGCACAAACTGTTTTGTGAAAGTTGTCTGCAAGATTTTTTTTCATATACATTGCGTAGGATAAAAAATTGTTTAGAATAACATAAAGTAAGATTTAATTGGGCAAAGACCGGTAAATTTTCAAAGAGCTACTTTAACAGAAAATAACTCTAGAATTACAATGGTTTTATCAACAAAAATGGCATTATAGAGTTTAAACAAACTTTAGCTTACGAATTTCTGTTATTATGAGATGTTTGTTATTGTGAGATTTTCATATTTAATACTGTGGAGCAACTAACTGTTTCAATTTTTTAATTTTTCTCTTTCTAGATATTCTTGTCGGTTTGTTGCGACTTCGAAAATGCTCACCAGAAACATTTCGCGCTGAATTGAAAGGAAGGTGTTCGATAGTTCGAGAGCTGCATGTGTATCTTTTCATTACTTGCACGTGATATTTGATAATCTGTAAAATTGTTGATCTTTAAAATATTATAATTTTCCTGCCAGTCCCTGCGCTGCCTAGTCTCGAAAATGACTGACCATTAAATGGTTACCTTTCTCTTCATTTCCCTTTCGCTTCAGATTTCTTTAGGGCTTTGATGTTTGTCAGCACCTTTCGTATCCCTGTGCTTTGGGTCATAGTCGTAGCGCCTGAGTGTAGTAGTCGTCGGGCCAAAGTGGAATTCCTTAACATTTTTGAAGTTATGGCAGTGTTGTGCCAGTAAGCACTCGTGACCCATCAAAATTCCAGCACCAGGTGAGAAACTTTTGTAATCATTATTTTGGCATTTGTTTAATTTTTCACTGAATTTCGATTTATATCAATGAAAGCATTCAAATTCAGTTTAGGTTAACTGCACCTTATTGACTTCGATAATAATATCCTCTGATTAGCTTCATGTTAGAAATTAGGTCTCAGTATTTGTTCAATATTTTTTATACTATTAATACATTTTTGTGGAGATCTGTAATTTATCATGGAAAGGTATCTTAAGTGATTAAAGGCTTTTGTTTCTGCATCATGTATTTCCTCAACAAAGTATTGTAGGTATGTAAAATAGCAATATGTTTTGTGTTTTGTCTCTGGATTCAAACACGAGTTTTAAGATAGAAGCAAAGCATACTCTTGTTTGTTGAAAGACGAAGACAAATTATTGGAGCAAGAATTGGTTCTTTGTAGTTTTTCGTACGTAACGTAAACTTCAATTTGTGCTGCTAATAGAATCCCGCCTTTTTAACAACATTTGACCCTAATAGAACATTCTTTTTTTGCAACGTAGGAAGTTCTTGGAGGCAATGATATTGAGACGAATGGAACTTATACCTTTAAACCTCTGAATATCATTGCTTGATCTAAATTGAGTCAAGACTGAATTCGTGCGAAAATTAAATTGTTCTGTTTTATGATGGGTTCGCGGGAGATGAGCCCCTAAAATGTGACGTTTTCTAAGAAAAAGCTTAATATTCTCCGTTTCTTAGAATGACGTCATACTGAGCACTTCATACTTAGTGTTGCAAATTTTTGCCTAGGGCTTCGGTACTTTGTTGATGCAAGAAGCGGAAAGAATAGCAAGAGAGGAACATGGTTCAAAAAAGATAGCAGTTATATCAGGTAACTGGGCTTTCAGTATGCGGGTACTCTGTATTTTTAAGATTTAAAGATGGCAAGATTGAATGGGACGGTTGGAATGCTGTACACATTTTTGAAAATAAGTTCTGTATTTTTTAGTAATGTTCCGTTTGCCAATTATAACTCTTGTATATATTTCTACTCTGTTTAAACATGTTTTAAATGAAAGAATCAAATGATCTCATCCCGTTTCCAATTTAGTCCACTCACAGAGCCAGAATACAGGCCATTTCGATTTTTGCCACGATTTTCTTTTCACCCCCTCATGCCCCCCCCCCCCGCCTTTCCATTTAAAACAATACAGAAACTGTTGTTGCCAACAAGGTAACTTCGTGTTACTTACGTTCTTTTGGAATTTTTCTAGTGATTATATTCTATTGCTTTTTCATAGGTGTTGGTACAAGGGACTATTACCGCAAGCTTGGTTACGAACTTGACGGACCGTATATGTCAAAGAGTCTCGTAGAGTAAAAGAATACTTATTTTGTCTCAACGTAATACTCTGAAGAAATAGTATGTCGCCCCTTGTAGTAATGAATTTGCTAAGCAAACCGAATGCAGTTGTCAGATGAACCTATAACCCGGCGTATCAACACTTATTTTATAATGAATTTTAATGAAATGGTATTTTAAAACATATTTTATTCATTGATTTTGTGTTCCAAAATGACCCAGTGTCTCCTTTGCACGGTTCCTTATACAACTAGAAACACATCGATTTTCTTTATCAAATCAGAAGCAGATACACGTATTAGCAATGGAATTCGCCTGTTAAATCTGTCAATCACTCAATTATGCTGTCATTCATTGAATCGTGCTGTCAATCAAAAAGCAAATTGTATTTGTTACCTTTGTAAAAGTTTCGAAGAATTTCTAGGCATCTTTTGAAGAATCTGACGATTTATTAAGTGCAAAGGCCGAGAAAAATACTATTGGTTTACTCGTGAGATAGATGTTTTTACACGTAATTAAGTTCAGCGATTCCTTGTAGTCAATAAACTGTCATTGTCAAAAATAAATACCCAGTTGTGGTCGAAGTATGCCAATCAGAAAAACGCAAGCACAAAACCGGTAAAGTTGTCCAATCAGTTTACAGCACTTCCATCCATTCAAAAGTATTGCGTTCCTATCACCCAAAAGAGTTCCGTTGTTTATGAATTTAAGTGCTAGTGTGATTCTGGCTACGTAGGACGCACAACCCAAAGATTGGGGGATAGGATAAAATAACTTGTTCCTTCCAACATAAGAAACAAAACTGCCCCTCAGAGAGAACGGCCTCCTCGATCTTGCAGGTCATCGGTCAGAAACACTGTTAAAACAAGTGATTCTGCCATCGGTCAACATCTTTTAGACAACCCAGATTGTGCAAAACTCTATAATGACGACATGTTTCGGATAATTGGCAGAGCCCGGTCGTCCTTCCATCTAGCAGTTTTGGAATCGATCTACATACAAACGAAAAAGCCGCCATTGTGTAGACAGAAGGAGTTCGTTTTCTCTCTTGGACTCCAGTGATAAACTGTAATTGTATTAGTTTGTTCGACTGCGAGTCTCGCTACCACATAATGAAATGCAAGCGGCTGGTAGCTTTCAAATGGCTTCAAAGTAACTCGCGAATGTTTTAAAGTTTTTTTCGCGATGCTTTTCCACAGGTCTTGTTTGCAGATGTGTTCGGAATTCATTTTAGGCGGGAATGACGTTTTTAAAATTAGGTTGGTCACCAGACCCTTTAATCGCGCGGTTGATTCCGTGACGGGTACCTGACCTTATCGTAAAATATTCCGCGCAGATTAAAGTATAAACAAACAGGCCTAGGCCGAAATTACAGGAATATTATGGAATTGCCGGTGAATTTATCATAATAATATCTGTAATTCTGGATTGAATTCAAGCTTCAAAGCTAATTTTTAAAATGGCGCTTGTCATGGTGCTTATTGGATTTCTTGGGACGTTCCCTTTCGCTTCTCAGGTATGTAAACGATTATCTTTTTATTTCTACTGATTTTGAACCGCGATTATACTTGGAGAACTGTGTCGTAATTCTCGTAATATGTGTAACTAAGCGTAATAATCGTCGTTGTCCTTAACGAAGGCTGAAATTCAAAGGGATACTTTGAATGTAGTGGTCTTTTAACTCGTAGCGCCGTAACTTTGCTCGCAACTGTCGTAAATATTCGTAAAATGATTTTAGGCCAGACATGGCTTGCAATGTTTTCATTTTGAATGCTCTTCATTTCTCGGTTTCTGCTCTACAACGTTCCATACCCTACAACCCCTGTTCAACCTTTATGATAAGTGGAAGTATTGATAACATATGTCAAATATAAACATGTTTCGTTCATTGTTTTTACGGTTAAAAACCCTTAAATTACCTAGAAAACCGCCAATAGAATATGTGAAAATTATAAAAAAATCCAATAAAAAGTTGCAGCTCTTTGCTGCATTCTTCTTCGAACCGATTGTCAGTGCTCTTTCGTTCTTCTTCTTCTTTGTTGGGTCTCTTTGATACTGTCGATTGCTATTTTGCTGAAGCTTTGATTGACACTTCGAGTCCTTCAGATTGTCAGTCAACTATCAAATGAACATCGATTCGTTTTTTACAGGCTTCTCACCCACAGTTCCTGGTAATTCCATTTAGAGTATTGCAAAACATGGGTCTGGAAGTTAAAGCCGATAGTTTGACGTTGCATAAAAGGAATGAAATTACGAAAAGAATGGTAACCCTGCAATTTTCAGCCGAATTTTGTATGAATGAATTTACCAAATAATTTCAAATATATAAACAGTCATTAGATATGAACCTGAAAATATTTGCTGTTGTACACACGCCCAATTTTGATAACAAACGGAATCATCACTAGGGACTTTCAACCCAAAGGATTTTCAAGTGTTGTAATGTTCATTTAAGGTTAAGCTTGAATTAGAAAACGCCTTTGGCCTGGTTAATGCTGCTCTATTTAAGAAATATTTGTTAATCGAGGCATGCCCAACTTGAATTTATGCAAGACCGTAGACATGAAGCAATTGTTTATTTTGCTTTCTTAGTTACATTAATCTCACTTACAATGATCTAAAGGAATTTAATTTTTATAATTTAGCGGCTAACCATTTAAATAAGGTAAAGCAGCAGAGCATTAGTGAAACCCTTCTGTCAAAGCAAAGTTGGCAGATAAAAAGAAACGAAACAATGCCATAACCTTGTAGGATTCCGTGATATTATAGGATGTCTTCCAATCTGCAGCTCATCGCTGTTAATAGTTCCATCTATTTATAATATACTCATAAATCAAAGTTATTTTTCTTTAGAACATAAACTCTAACTCAAATATTCAAGTTCCAATGGAAATTGCGAAGCAGCTTGGTCTTATAAAAGGTGGAAAAGATGGCGGAGGAGGAGGAGGTGGTGGTGGAAATTGTGGAGGAGGTGGCAGTATGTGTGGGAAGTCGTTATCTGAAGTATCAATGAACGGTGGAGGAGCAACAACGAATAATTTCCCATCTGGTCCGGTGTTCTCGGTTGGACAAGCAGCGCCACCCGGTGAAGTGCACCCGGTATGTATCTTCATTCAAACTTTTTCTTGCAGTCCCACACTCAAAGGTACGTGGATGGCAAAATGAGAAAGGTTGCTGAATATAGATTTAAAGTTGATGGCCCATTGACATTACCAAACTTTTACTGCTAAAAACATAGCTTCTCAGTGTCCTATAAACTACCTTTGGAAACTTGGTAGCAACCAAAATTGATAAATACTCGTTACATGATGAATACCGAGAACCTTCTTTACGGAACATCTCCTACAACGACCAACGGTCCGAAATTTCTTCTTTCCGCTCAAGGCATTGTAGAAGTAATCTCCGGATAATAGTTACTTCCTTTATACCGGACATTGTTTTTCTGGCTCCACAGGTTTCTGTTACAAGGCAGTTATACTGAGATTTCATAACTCTACCTGCATTCCATCACGTGTTTACCAGCCAGATTATAGTTATCTTGTGACAAAAAGTCATGGACGTCTTGGATTGGAGTAATTAGCTGACTTGTATTGATTATATTGCGAGTCACTCGCAAATATGACAACTAGAACATTGGGTCTAATTTGTCTTCTGATTTCCTTTCCAATTTAGGATTTGCTGACACTCAATCTTAAAGGCAAAGATGGAAAGAAAGGAAAGGATGGCCCAACTGTATGTATAAACGATTTTATTGTAGGGCATGGTTTTGCCTTAGAACATTTTTTTATATTGAGCATTGATTTATGTAAATGCTTTCAGAATGTTTTGCGTTTCCCTTTTGCACTGAAACGTTACATTAACTTAAGGTGGTAATGGACTTTTCATTACTTTTATCTCAATGATTCTGTACTCTTTGCTCTCTAGGGACCAGCTGGCGATGCAGGACCTCCCGGCCCCCAGGGACCACCGGTGAGACTCCATTTTTTCCTAATTCCACATTTATACATAGCAGGAACGCAGGAGATAGTATGTGATTCAACTAAGCATCGTTTATTGATATAAGATTTTTTCATGATTATGTAAATGTTGATGTATCAATTCATAAATTCACAGGGCACCAAGGGTGACACTGGTGATGCTTGCAATCCAATTAAACTACCAACCGTTGTAAGTATTTATGCACCCTTTTGTTTCGTTTTATTAAAACTCTATAAACAGAATATTTGTGCCAAATTATTTCGTTAGAGCATTGGATAAAACGAAATTGAATATTCCAGAAGCGTTTGAAAGTAGAATGATTATGGGAACAAGATGGTTGATTTTGGTAAAGGAAGATTAATCTGTTTACAAAAACATGAAGTTATATTCAAAGAGTATTAAATAGAATGTTGAAGACAACCGAAGCTCAGTTTCCCTTTCTATCCAGGCAGTGATCATCTACCTCTGACTTATACTTAACTCTAACGATATGACTATACAGAAGATAGTGTTATAATTTTGCCATAAATTTGTCGGTCTACTCTGCTCATGACGCTAGAAATGATCTTTCTTCAACATGGTATAAAGGTATAAGAAAAACTTTTGTCAAAATACAGGAATTTTGCAGACAGAGCTATGAGACGATACAATGTGAGGCAGTTCGTTGCTAGTTGCGAATTATTTTATTTCCTCTTTTGATCTTTTGAAAATTCTGTTTCATTCTAGAAAGGTTGCAATCCAGATACAATCAGCGCAATCCAACAGCGGCTTGATAAACTAGAAAAAGAGTGTGTTCAGGTAAACTTATAATGTATAGCGCTTAACTATTGCTTTTACTGTAAAAGAAATGTAGTGATACAATCAGTACTCGAGCAATCACTTGTGTGAGGAAACCTTTTACTCATAGCAATTCGTTAAAATAATGCTCAAATTACACACCTTGTATGCTGCATTGGGGAAATAATTTTCAAATGGATGAACCTCTGATGCATGCATCTTCAAGGTTGGACAAAAAGCTGAAACCTTTGTGTGGGTCTGATCTTTCGCGCAAAGTTGAAATTTGCAGTACAAATCAGGTTCCTATATAATCAGGTTCCTGCATAAAATTCGTCATCTTCTATGACGAAATGGACTACGAGGCCTAGGGGGGTCACTTCCAATACCGGAGGTCCATCCTATAATTTTGGGCAAGAGTCTTCTTTGGGATCTGATACTTTTGGATAGCTGATTTAACAACATTCATTTTTTATACTTCTGGGTTCAACTAACACATAACAATATCAAAAACAGGGATAACATTTATAACGATGCCAGGAGCTGTTTATTATAAAAAACAGTCTAATTTACTTTGACTAGTTCTCTCTTATATGCTCAACAACAACATTCTGTGTTTTGATAACTTTAGGTCTTATCAGCACATTTTGATTGCTAATTTTGGGTCTGTAAATTTTTTTTCGATACTTTTGGGTGAATCATGATAATTGCGGAGGGACGTCCCCATAAATAAAAGGTTTGAATGACTCCCCTGGGCTCCGAGGTAAGGCTTTTTGGATCTATGCAGAGCCTAAATTACCCCATAAATTACAAAAAGTCAAAATTTGTTAAAATTACGCCGGCATAAACAAAGGTGATGTCCTTACGCCAAATCTTTACTCCAAAAGAGCTTCAAAATTTGCTTCAGAAATATTTTGTTTCGCGACTGTATGGTCAAAAAGTGATGATTTTACTAGTTTTGTGTTTGACCCAACTTCACTATAACTATACTAACGTCGAAATAATGTAAATGACTTTTGGAGCATGTCAACAGATTATAAGTATTTTTACATTTCTTTTCAGAACACTACTATGTTGGCAAGTATAACACTAAACGTTGTCACTGCGCTGGCGCAATCGAAGCCTTCTCTCAAGTCAAACGACATTACACCACCAAGAGTAGTTGGCGGTGGAGGCGGCGGGTTTGGTGGTGGTGCAGGCGGTGGTGCCGGTGGTGGCGGTGGATTTGGATTCGGTGCTGGTGGATCCGGTCCTGTTCCCGAGGCAAAGCCAGCACAATCTCCAACTCCTGCACCAGTCCCACCACCACCACCCCCAGCCTGCCCAGCCCCACCTTGCCCTCCCCCACCACCTCCACCACCACCACCGCCATGTTCTCCGCCAGCTTGCCCAGCTCCTCCACCAGCACCAGCCACAGCTCCCGGACCAGATGGCAAGAAAGGAAGTGAGTATCCCTATTTAAACTTTAAACCCTGCTTTAATAAAGCCCTTTCCTCTGTAACAGCCTTCTCCTTCTCTGCTAGGAAAAGTACATCATAAATGCTGAAGGAATAATATTCCTTTATGTATCTAGATCTGGCTTCGTCAAATAAGAGAAAGCAAAGCTATCCTAAATGTTATTTCAATGACGTAATTTATCCACTGGTTTTTCTTGCGTTTTAAATACTTCCTAAGCTCTCCTTCTATTTCAATGACAAAGTTGATAATGGAGAAGAATATGTCATATATTCTTCTCTTGGTCTCGAAAAATGAATAACTGAACTTTTTTCTTATATGTGAAAATCTACTTCTTATACACATATTTTACCAGAAGGGCGCATGAATTCGAAGCTTTTATTTTTAACAATTTAGCTTTATCTTTCGTTTCTTCACCCCGGGATCTGTTGTTTTATGTAAGGTCCTGTGGGCAGTGTACCCTTGCACTTGGTTTTTCCCTATAAGCAGAGTTAACTAAGCCCTGCTTGGTTTCTCAGGGCCCTTAGTGATCTTTCCGCAGAGATTCGATGATCACGCTTATAGGCGTACATAAAGCAAGTAGTAAGGAGTGCTGACCCAGTGGGTTTCCAAGAATTCCCCGAAAATGATGGTTAATTTAATAACTCCAGCAGCTCTTGTCAAGTCTGGGTTTTCTATTCATGCCCTAGCAAAAAAGCCTTATGGAAAACTATCTTTTAATTGCCACTTTTTTACCCTCCTTTGCTTGTTTACCTAGCAAATGGAAATATGAAGCCTTGAAGAAGTTATTAACGTGTTTGCAATATATGTTTGAAGAATCTCTTTTTGATCGTGCTTTATACTTTTCACCTCAACGTTTCTTCTTTCATGTCCTTTTTATTGTGCATTGCAGATGCAAACGTGCAATCTGATGTTAAAATCAGCCTAGATGGTAAAGATGCTAAGACTGACTGCCCCCCTGGCCGACGTGACTGTGTGCCATCAGCTGCCACTCGATCTGCCCCAGTTCCAGATGCGAGCAAGGGGGCTTCTGTTGTTGTTAACGGAATTCCAGTGAAGCTACCCGATGGCCTTGGAAGAAAAAGGCGAAGTCATGATCATTATTAACTAAAATCAATTGACACAGTAACGCTAATAAAATCTGACAGAGACAGTCTGTGCAATGAGAATTTACAGGGGTTTGGGGTATGGGTAAATTGTGGCTCTGGGGGTTTGATGGACAATTTTTCTTCCTCGCTTTATTGTGTGACATATTGTAATTGTCCCAAAAAATGGCAGTCTGTAAAGTAACAAAAGTGCCATGATAAATTTAAATAATCGTGTATTTTATCGTACTTTTACTCGATTATTGATTTTCCAGAAAAATTGTATTTTTTATTCAGATCTATCTCTGAGATTGTTTGATTATTTCTACGAATGTTAAATGTGGAAAATATTGGTTCATGAATAGAGATAAAAACTGGAGCTGTTGCTCTAGAACACTAATGGCTAAAACGCTCAGCTTCCAGTCTGGCATGTGAAGCCCGAGACATATCAAAAGTAAATTTAAATAACTTGTTACAATCAGGAGTAGGTCAACTTCATTTAAAAAGCAAAACGTAGAGAAGAAACGAATTTTCCAACAAAAATGGAATTTTAACAAATTTAGCCACAAACTTAGAAAAATTTGGGAAGAGAGAAATTCCCCCATCAGAGCTGCATCTGAAGATGTGTGTCAAACCACATATCAATAATGTTGAACGTTGTATTGCATGAGAAGGAAACTAGAAGCTACACTCTTTTTTATAAGAAAAAGATAATATTTGCCGAAGCTTGATCTTTCCATCTTTTTATAATTGAGGCTCAGTTATTCTCAATGCTCTTCTTATTTTAGAATTGATTTTTCTGCATCAATATCTTATAATTTTTTTCTAAATCCACTAAATAACTATTTTGTGTGCCTTCTAATAACGCGTTTGATTTGCTAATAAAACCTGTTCTGTTTTGTTTATGCGAGAGAAAATTTTCAAAAGTTAATTATTGTTTCTCTCCTCCTATGCTTCATCTATGACTTAGCATATTCTTACGATATTCTTATTTATTAAAAACGGGCATCGGCTTTCTTATAATGTCTGTCCTTTTGAATAGAGTGCATTTACATCAAGGTTTTAAGCTGATACAATTTCTTACCAATAGTCACAAGGACGCCTGTGCATTTTCTTATTGTTTTCCCCTTTTTCGGGGGCCTTTTCTCCTCCGTACGCTTGCTAATCCCAGAAAGGAAAAAAATTAGTTTTTATTATGTACGAAGAATGAGTACATGAAGGGGGGATTTTGCTCAGCTCGATGGGCATCCATATATATATATATATATATATATATATATATATATATATATATATATATATATATATATATATATATATATATATATATGTAGAATTGTTGCCAATTGTGTAACAATGGATCGGCATTTTGATGAGTTCAACAATGGAAACATAGAAGCCGAATTCAAAGGCGGGAGACAATCGAAACAATGCAGGCATAGAATGCAAAAATCAAAGTATTTTCCCAATTTTCCCAAACGAACAATCGAGAATCGTGAGTTTCCCGATTAAGTGGGCAATTGAGGGTCGCTAATCGACACTTAGGTCTATAATCGTGCTATTAAATTGGGTTCGGCTGCTAGCGTGAGATCCCCTTTGTGGTCATCCTCTTAGATTCGACCAATCACATTTAGTTTTGCTCGTGACGTTGTGCAGTTAAAATTGGTTCTGCACGTGCATGTTGAGCGGTAGCCAGAATAGATCAGAAACTTCTCGTAATCGAGAATGGTGCTTTCATCTTGTCAAGCGTCAACGTAATTAGACGTATAATTTGCAATGTGCTATGTAGGATACAAAAGAAAGTGCGGGAATATGCGATTTCACGAGTTTCTGCAAGAATTAACTTTCATGCATGAATCGTGGAAAATATATTGTAAGTGTTTCAAATCTGTTTAGTTTTTCGCAAGTTTTGCAAAGTCGGTGAAAGTTATTCGAAGATTTCCAGGCTTTGCGAAATTGTCACAAAATGCTTGCAGGGACTTTTCAATTTTCTCTAGGGTTGGTGGAGGGTTGATCCAAAATTCATTCGAAATTTTTCAGACCCCATATTTTTTTAAAAGAAAGGGTCAATATGTTGGATAAGATAGTTTGGTGCAGGAATAACGTAAAAAAATAGAAACTTGGATCGTTTGAGGTCAGACCAACAGTTACGGGAATAATCAATTAATAATCTTGGGATCTGTGACTACATTTCTTCATCAAATAGTTGAATTGCCGAGTTGAAGAAATCTTTGCACTCGCAACTAGGAAGTTTACGAAATTAAAAGTTTGGCTGCTCACAATTACGTACGATATCAAGCAAAAAATGTCCTTCGTCAAATAAAATAACAGATTCGTGTTATGTTATCAAGCAAAAAATGTCCTTCGTCAAATAAAAAAACAGATTCTCGATTCCCAGTTAGGTTCCACTCACAGAGCCCCAATAAATGAGTTCTGTAATCTTGGCGAGTCATAGCTCGTGCCACCGTATTTAGGTATTTTAAGTCTGTGAATCGCAATCTCATAGAGCATAAAGGTTCTTAGTTGTCTGGGAAACAGACTGGAAGCTCATCTAGAAAAGTTCAGACTTTTAATACATTTGGAATCTTCGTTGACGTCATCGTCGTCATCATAATCATCATCATCAATCATAATCATCATCATCATCATCAATCATCATCATCATCAGTTTTGTCCACATCGCCAATTCATAATATCGAAGTACCATTCCTCCACATTCTTCGTACATTGCAAAAGCCGTGCTATTTTTCCAGTCGCTGCGATTTAAAGGACAACATTTTCGGGTTGCTGTTGTTGCGATTGGCCTAAATATTTTGAAGAGGACAGAAGGTCAAATAATTATCACAGTATGTTTTTTGTAATTTATACGTGAACAAGATTTAATTTGCGACAAATCCTTTTTTGTCACAAATTTGTGGATAATAATCTTTCTTGTGCTCACTTTAGATTTTGATTTGCCTTATTCACAGTTGTCACTGTTAGCCAAAAATATTACCTCTAGATAATGTTTACGGCCTAACCTACAATTAATTTTCATCTACTCTACTTTTATAAACAGTGTCATATGTCCATGTATGATCTATTCTCAGTATTACAATTCCTATGCAGGATGAAAAAAATTCAAATTCTTAAAGAGTCAATTACATTAGAGTTACAATGTCATGCGCATCGAATGTTTAAAATTAAATTTGCTGAATATATGGTTGGGGAGACGTTTAGAAGTAACTCTTTGGATATCAGACTTCTAGCCATATGCCATCAGTGACATGGTTAGTGTCTATAAAGATTACAGATACTTGTTATAAATGTACATATCTGCGAATTGAGTTTAACATGGTAAAGTATAGTAAAGTATTAAACTAAACAAAATTTATGAAAAGTGTAAGTAGAAGAAATAAAATAATATGTGGCTTTAGCATAACATGAATCAAATTTAGAGCAATTCCTTATTAGAATGCTATCAAGAGCATCTTGAAAAATGAACTACAGTTGAACGAACATAACAAAACAACTTATAGAATCAGGATATAATACTAGGCCACATTACGCATTCAGCATAAGAGTAGGGAAATGTGTTCACAGCATGACTAAGCAAGGCTTACCTTAAAGTGTCAATCAATGATACTATGAGTCAAAACATGGTAATAGTAAATGTCTTGTCATTTCCCTTTCATATTATATTTGTGCATGGGTATGGTAGGCATTTTCAGTTAACATCAAAACATCCTAGCATTTGCTAGATACACCCTCAGGGCCCCATGGAGAGTCATCGTCGTCGTTCATTCAGCCGTTGCGGTTGCTTGTGACTGCCATGACCATTTCTCTCTAATCCACTCTGTTCTGGGCCATGGTTAGCGCTTCGTAGAGTTGCATGCCAGTGAGCGATTTGATGTTATCAGTCCACCGCATCGGGGGTCTGCCCCTCCCTCTACTGCCCTCAACCATACCCAACATAGAGAGTAGTCTACTCTAAATACAATCTTTTAGAAATGTAAGGTTTTTTAAGCCTTTTATAGGCAAGAAACTTGAGGATGAATTATAATTTTCAGAATCTCACAGATTCCCCACCATTTTCAGAATCTCACAGATATTCCAGGTATCCCTTGGAAGTGCCTTCCTTACAGCTGTAATGGCAAGTTATGGACTGTTGCAGTACCCAAATTTTCATTGCTGCTTTTTGCATACCAAAGTTTCTAGAAAGGCAATGTGTCAAAAAGCCTTTTATAATACTTGAAAATAGCATACTAAAACTAAAGTAGTCTTTGTGACATTCCTCAAAGTATGCACCTCAGGTAGTGTTAAAAAGTAAACGGAAAATTTATATCCAGATGCAGGTCAGAAATAACATTAGAGATAGAAATTTGTTTTTGAAGTCCAGTGTATATAATAGTTTTGTGATATCCTTGTTGACAGATATAATAAATATGGGAATTGGAAATTCCAAAGAGGAAGAGGCAAGATTGGCAGCCGTCATTCAAAAACTTAGCAAGATTGAAATAACTCAGATTGAAACTGTTTTCAGGTAGGCGTTCAAATATGATGCATTTTGTTGCTTTGATGACAGACAGCCTTTAAAGCAAGAAGTAAGACAGTGAAAACAACATTTGAGCTCGACATAACAACATGCAATTAACATATTTGATTGGATTTTAGGCTTTAAAAAAATCTGTAAGAAAAATTTATTGAAAAAGTTTCAATTTACCTAACATGATCTAACTACAAATAGAAATGGATATGCATCTGTGAGTATGTTTTTTAATATCAAATTTTTGATTCTTTTATAACAATCCCAAAAAAGAGTGAAGCATCTTGAGACCAGCACTCTTTGTATCAAAGTTATGTTGGTCACAAATCTTTTTATTATATATAAGTTAAATTCCCTAATTGGATTCAAATTATCACCATGGAGAGTGCTAATCAAAGAAACTCTACAATCCTGAGCACCATTGCTGAGACAAATGGCAAAAATTTTGCAAGAACATATGAATTTGCAGCCCAACACATCATGCTATTCTGTGGTCTACCCAATCTCCTATTGAGACATATGTTTATTTATAACAGAGTTATCAACATTGAATACTGAAGGGGTTGTAAAAGTCTATCTGTCCTGGCTTGTAGTCCCAAATTTAGCAGCTAATGTTTCTGCATGGTTTTTTCAAACTGTTGCATGTTCTTTGAGGCAACTGAAAGAATTATAGCTGGTAGATATTCACCATTTAATCAGTAGTCAGTCTGTTTAATTTTTGTTTAGGGAGCTCTCTTACCAAAGTGTGGATGGAAAGAGGCTCATAAAACGCCCAACTTGGCTTGATAGAGAGAATTTTGCAGAGAAGTTTGGCCTGCCAGATTTTCTTGGTGAACAATTGTTTGCTGCCTTTGATAGAGACCAGGTTTGCAAAGTTTCTATGAGGCTTTGAAGTTTACATCAGCAGCACCATGCCTAGTGCCTAATAAATTGTCCAAAGAAATTTATAACCTTCAACAATCTTCTCCTTAAAATGTCTTGGAATACTATGGTAGAGTACAAAATAAGCATCTTTAAGATTAAAGAATTATTCAGTTCTGAAACGATTTATTCTAAATGCTATAGGCTCTGTTTTAGATCTTGATTTTGGTGCTGTTGACTTTTAATGGAAGTTAGAATTTCTTTTCATTTTTTAACATTTGTTGGTAGAATGAAGTGGTAGACTTAAATGAGTTTCTGGCTGGCATGGCTCTCTGTCTTCATGGGAATGTAAAAGACAAGTGCAGATTGTTGTTCAAAATCTTTGACTTGGTGAGTTGACAACTCTTACACCTATGAATTAGATATGCTGGTAAAAACTGTATATATTTTATCATATGATGCCTTAAGGCTTTTGAGCAGTCATCAGGCTTGGCAAAAGCTGTTTTCTTACACAAGAAGAAATGGGTTGTATCTTGTTTTTCCATACAGTACAATGTTAAGCCAGTTTTGAAGATATTGTCAGAAAGCATGGCGGTCGTGCAAGAGCCTTTAAGTGCATAATTGCTAGCGCAGAGCTTCTGCCTACTAATGCACCAAATTTGCCAAAGTATGCTGGTGGTTTTGCGTCTCTCATCTTTAGCCCCATCTTCCTGAAATTAGCTCCCACTGGGCATTTGACTGCACTGCAAAAGGTTTGCTGCTGTTCACATCATACAGTCAAATATTGCTTGATGGCAAATCTGTACATGACTAAGTGTGTATAACATGTACCTCTGTGTTGGACTGGTTGACTGTGAGACACTGAGTAGCAATGAAGAACCATCACATGATTTCTTATATGAATTGAATGCATTTTGAAAACCCCCAGGAGAAATGATTGTCCCGTTTGGATTTTCAAACAGACCACCCTACTTTGAACTGTGGTGGTGCTGACACCCCAAGTCAATATTTGTTGTCACATACTTCATATTGGCTCAGTTGCCCCCTTTCTTTGTGCATGTTTTAAAGTGTTATTCAAGTTTGAACACTACATGGTTGAAATTATAGGAAACCAAAGATAAAAGTTGTTTGCAATTTATTTTAAGGATGGAAGTGCTGGGATCAGTGAAGACGAGCTGAAAACCGTGCTTATCAGTTCATTGCAGTCTGCACATGGTGTTTTGACAGGAATAATCAAGGAAGATGGAAAAGGAACTGTTGAGCGGGAAATGAAGATAAATGAAGTAGTTGCCAAGTGAGTCAAAAATGGAATAAAATGCAGCCTGCCAGAGTGCAGAGTATTTTCTGTGTGCAGGGAATAATTTTATGCCACTTACGCTTGCACAGGAACAAATCATGTTGCTGCAGAACTTTGATTTTAAATAGCATTTGTGTTGAAGCTGTGCATAGGATGCCCCCGCTGCAACTTTGCGGATTAATCTAAATTTGCAAAAATTGTGTTGATAGGATCTGAGGATAAACCGTGCATACCCAAACTTTGCAGTTTCTGCCTTAATGCTTGAAAACCAAAATTTTCTGTAAGAAACAGTCATGTAGGCTGATTTCCATCGGCCTCACACTGTCTGCATACCCTTTTTTGTATCCATTGCCGGGAGTTTGTTGGTCTCTCCTCCTAACTAAAGCAAGCGTAAACCATCTCTGTCTATTGCTAAATGCCTCATTTTGTCCTCTGTGGTGTATCACAGATGTTCTTGACAATGTATGTTTCCATCAATTGTTATCTAATGCTGTTTTTCATGTTGACATTGTTATGAATTTATTCAATATTTATGTTAATTTAACTTTCCTTACTCTGGTGAGTGTTAGAATTAAAAATTTTTTTAAAATGTTTACCTTATGATGTTTTCTTATATAATATTTAAAGTATTAACCATATCTTTTTTATCAAAGTAGTACAATATGTTAAACATGTTTGTCAATCAACTCTCTGAATCTAAGTGTTTCAGAAGCTATATGTTGTTTCAATGGTGAAATGCGTAGCCTTGTGAATAATCTTCAAAACAGAATAATTTACTTGACTGATTTTAATTTTAACTTTTGCCAAGTTTGACTTAAGTTTTTATCAGCCAATCTCTTTAAATAACCCCTATTTTCTAGGATTGTTAAAGATGCATTTGAGAAATGTGACACATCAAGGAACGGAAAACTTGAAATAGAGGTATTTCTCAATTAATTAGCTTATGATATACAGATCTTACGGATATTTGATAAATGGCTCTGCAATTATGAAAACAGCAAGGCGAGATGCCAAAAGCTTTATTTTGTCGAGTCGCCATGGTGAGTAGAATATCCAGCAGACTCGATCGTTCTTCCTTCAAGTTCTAAAAAAACTGATTAAATGTTTTTAAGTTGCAACAAGCAATTTTTAAGTTTTTGGTCTGAGATTTCCTTAGAATTTCTTACATCTTTGTGACCAATAAAGCTGACCTATGAAGTTCGGAATAGCAACTTAGAACCGTCCTGCTCTAGACACCAGAAACCGTTTTGACGAATATATAGTTTTGATACACATAATGAAACTTATTTATTTGGAATTTTTTAATATGTTATCCCAAATGTCTTTTCCCCAATTTTTTAATATGTTATCCCAAATGTGGCCCACACCTTGCCAGCCCGGACAGGTTTATACTTAGGCCAGGGTCAAATAGTGTAAGACTAGTGTAGCTTTGAGCTGCTTACAATGTTGAAATAAATGGTTTCCTTTGCAATGTATAAGGGTACAGCAACTTTGCCCTTGTTGTGAATATTAGCTTGACGTTTTAAGGGATAAGACTTTCAAATGTTTTTATACACCAGTTTTCTGTTTACTGACGTCACCATCTCTATCTTTATAGGAATTTGAGCACTGGGTACACAAGAACCCAAAGCTGATAAACAGCATCTTTTTCATATCCTGCCCAAAGCCTGCAGGTATGTCTTTTGGCGTTTTGTCTATTGTATTTTCTGGTGCTGTTTGGCAGTTTTTTTCTGCATAAAATACTCTTAAGTTTCGTAAATCTTTTTGAAATCCAATGAGCCTAAATTTAGAAGATTCTTACTTGCCAATCTTGCCATGTAGTTCTCTATATCCAAGTTTCAAACGGTCGCAAAAATCCTTTGAAGCCCTTGCTTTTGGGTGGTCTAAGAAGGTATTCTTTTTCAACCTAAGCTTTCAAAACCTGATCTATCTACAAGAAAATAAAATTGGCGTAACACTAAGCAGTCTTTACCAATGCACGAATAAAGATGTTTTAAAGTTTCGGACATTACTTCGGAATAAGTGTCTTTTGGGCTTTTAAATGTCACATTCGGTCCAGAAATATAGGAAATCTGATTGTTAATTGCCTTCCTACCTAACTTTGTTGTAGCATTTAAGTTTATCATTCTTTCCATCTACATGCTTTTGCCATTGCCATGAAACAGCCATTTTCTGCGCTCTGCAATTTTTCTTATGCACCGTACATAACAGTGACGTGATATTTATCTTTCCAGAAGCTGCTTCACATTATGACGTCATCACTACCCCTGAAGGAGAAGTGCAGCCAGGGATAAAAGACGGGAAAACTGATCATGAAACGAGAAGTTTGAGTGAATTGTTCGGTAACCAACCTGCTTTCTCGAAGGATGCTGAGGGGCAAAGCTTTTTCGACAGCATTAGTGCTCCTACTGCCCCGCAGGTGCTTGCAGGAAGTGGGGTGCCCAAGGACCCCGCAGCTACAGCTGTTGGCATCACATCCGTTGGCAGTGAGGCTGCTGGATTCGAGGCTGTTTCAAATGAGCCTGAGCTGTCACAGGAAATTATCCTTAAACATCAGCATAAAGTAAGAATATGATGAATATATATTTTTCATTCAAAAACGAAAACATTTAGCTGCTCACAACCTTTGGCAAGCTTGCGTGTAGCTACCCTGGATACCAGGGCCGCAAAAATTTAACGGCAGCAAAAGCTTTGTAACGTGCAGTAACGTGTAACTTAAATTTTAGACATTGAAATTCATCCCCGCGGGCCTGTTTTTTATTGGGGGTGTGGTAGTAATTCTCATCGTAAGTCCTCGAATAAGCCCCCAGGGGCTTTTTTCGCATTTCATATTTTGAGTTTGTGGAGTTGAAAGAGTCCTATCAAACTAGAGTAAATATTGGAGAAGGCAGTCTCTGATCTTTTTCTTAAAATTGGGTTTTTCTAAATTTCTTTCTTATCAAATTAATGTTTAATGAATGGTTATCGAGTTTTCTGGAGATTTATAATTCATGAATCGTTACTTTTTTGTAAAGATTTACTCGCAAAATATTTGTTCGCAAATAATTTTTTTCGCACGTGTCCTGTTGCATAAATTATAATGTTGTCCCTTACTGACGTTTATAATGATTTTAAAAAATTTTCACTAGGCCTATCAAGAGAGGACTTTACCAAACCAATTGTTACTGTCCGAGGAAAGGATCGTTTCAAGAAGCAGCGAAATGTCGTTGGTAAGCTTGGGTCAGTCAACTGGGGATCTGAGCTCTCTCGATGCAGAAGCTGAAGCAGCAGATCAATCAAGCAATGTATTGGGAGAGGGAGCCGTGTCTGAAGATCGAACAGAAGAAACCGGGCCGCTGGAAGTCCGGGAAAGCGATGCCAAAGAAGGAGGGCCTCAACCTGAAGAAGGAGGAAACATTGGAGCATTGATCAACGAAGAAAAGGCACAGCCGGAACGATCTGCGTCAGGACTCAGATTAGAACTGGATATCGAAAATAGGCTACCGGAGGCTCCTGAAGCAAGAAGTCCGTGGCATCCATTGAAAGACCCTTTGAAACCGGCGCCGGTTCACGATGAAAATGAAGATGATCTATTTCATGATGCTTCAGATTTGATGCATTCTGGACCGGAGCTTGAAACTGGATTGATTAAATCGTCCGGTCATATTGAATCCGAGGCAACTGAAGTATCTTTGGAAACGCCTCTGAATGCCGTTACAAATATCAACCAGGTTGAAAGTGCTGCATTTCCTACTGTTCAAGCCACTCAGAGCAAAGAATACGGAGATTCTCCAAAAGATTCAAATCAAAAATCTGCTTTACAAAATGAGAGCAGTTTTGAAGAAATTCCTGAATCAAGCATGGACGATACTGCCACGCAGAGGCCTTCGTCGCTTGTATTGCAAGATGAAAACATGACAAATGTTGATTTGACGCCCAGTGAACATGCGATTGGGAAACCAACCCTTCGCCAGTTAGCAGAGATGAAAGAATTTGACAAGTCTCCATCATTAGAGGATACAAAAAGTACTCTACCGGAGGAGAGGCTTGCTGCTTGGTTACCATCAACTGAAACGAGGCGTATAATGGATGCTGTCACTCGTGGAAATTCTGTTGACAGGGCGCGATTAACTTGCCCTTCTGTAGTACTAGAAGCCTCTTTGGTACGCAAACACTCCCTAATTTACACAAGCAATCGTTTTGCACGCCTTTTTGTATTTAAATTGTGTGACAGTAATCATGCACCCAGTCCATATCCCCTTATTTTCTTCCAGTTATATATTTCCCCATTCTTTATCAATAATATCTTTGTAGGGTGATCCAGTCAGCGACCTCGTTGCCAAATTCCTTGGTGAACAAGAGGCTGCTAAACGCCGTATGCCTACAGCTGATGGTGTCACGATGAATGATGCTGGCCTTAAAAGCCTTTTGGTCAGTTGAACATTTTTTTTTCTCTTTTAAGGAAACAAATGATCTAGGACAATCAGAGGACGGCCATGATGCACCGTCTGAGGCACCCCTGAGGCACTCCTAAGGGACCCTTGAGGCACCCCTGAGGCACCCTTGAGGCACCCCTGAGGCACCCCTAACGCAGAGTGTGGTAATTACTTCCATTTTAAGGTGGATACCCTTTTAAAAGCTTTCTATTTTTCTCCAAGAAGTGAAAACATCAGTTGATAAGAAGGACGTAAACTTCAATGCTAATCATTACAAATGCCCGAGCTCAATCACTTCTTACATCAACCAGCTACCATTTCTGTCATCTATCATTTCCGAATGTGATATTATTCCTCACCTTTGTTAATCCAATGCCAAACTAAGTAAGCCAGCAACTTATAGTAACGTATTAATCACTTCAGGGGAACAGTCCTATTTTGCTTGTTCCGGCAAGTCCCGCTTTGAATCTAACTTTTACGGTAAACTTGGGTTCGCTTAAGCTTATTTTCACAAATTTCGATTTATTAATTTAATTGTTAATCTTTGATGCATATATGCTACAACCTCAAACGGTTTTCAAGGTTTCGTGACTTTCCCTGTAGTTTCAAAACGTTTTCATTTTGGCCTGGCAGTATCTACATTCAAAAATTTCACAGAAATCTTTCCACAGTGTAGGCCTGTTTTTGATACTTCACCTTAGGATAACCGATTCTAAATGTGTCTAACCTTTTGCAATTGCTGTTCCACAATAAATTTTCTCGCTGATATTTCTTCTCATTCTTGGACAATTTCCAAGCAATTGTATTTTCCTTGGTCTTGATCTAAACAGAAAATAGTGAAACCGGAAACAACGAAGCCGGAAATAGTGAAACCGGAAACAACGAAACCGGAAATAGTGAACCCAAAATAACTTAATTTTCTTTTTAGGCGGCGCAATGCTGGCGTGGTGCAGTCGATTGGACCGCAAAATATCTCACTGCACACGGCCAAGGCGTCGGCAGTGGATCACCGACCGGTACAATCAACCATACCCCGAAATTATTGCAGGTAAAACACGCCGATCAATGCATAAATGTCACACATTTCCGTTAGCCTATTTTCAGTTTGTCGCATTTTCCGAATCTCTTATTGAATTCAAATATGTATTGCCTTTCTACAAATATACAATTTTCCTTCGATCCGTGCCTTTCTCTTTACCCCCTTGTCAATAATCGTATATCTGTTTTGAAATACATAGTCCCAACTATAATGGGGAAGGGATGAGGGATTGTAAAATATACAGTCAATATCCTATTTTTCTATCTTTTATCGTAAAGCAAGATGTTTTTGAATCATCGGAAATCCGAATGATCCTAAATGATTTGGCCTAAACTTGGATAATAGTAAAGGCAAAATTTTCATGTCAAGCAAACATTAAATATTCATGTATTTGATATACTGTTCGTTGACTGTCCATGTTACTTGGGACATGTTGCGGCGTTTATTTGCTGTTCAAACAATCTACGTCCATTTCCTCAATCTATCGTTCCAGGTATGGTTCGTGCGCATCGCCCTTCTGTTTAAACTCAAATCATTCAGCAGTGCCGAAGCCGAGCTGAATGCATTTGGAGATTTCGACAACCCTGATCTTTACTACCAATACTACCCGTCTATCTATATGGGTTTAAAAGGTGAATCACATGGTTTCCAGGTTTATATTTCCTTGTGGGTTTTTGCTATTGTATTTTTACAGGTTTGGTTATGTTAAATGATAAATTTTAGCTTCAGTATGCTGCCGTCTAGTGAGACCATTTATTTGAGATTGAGGAAGATAAAACCATTGCAATTGTTTACATTGAACTTCTGTTTCAATTTGATTTAAAGATTTCTTACTAAGTGACCTGACATTTGAAATATTTGCATTCACAAAACGAAATGAAAACTCTCTCTTCACTAAAAAGTGAACCTAGACGTGTATTTCTAGCCTGCAACTATTTTCAATAAACTACCCTTTGCCAGCTCAATTTTTACACAATAAGGCAGAGAAAGTAACTTCCTACCATACCATACTAAAGATTTTTCCATTTGAAATTTGAAAAAGCTGTTTTAGATTGCTCTTCGATCTTGTCCTATCTTCTTCAATCAAAACACTCTGTGCTTCCCATCCTGAAATCTTTTTTGAGAGCCTTCAATGAACTGGCATTTTTTGTTGCGATGTATTGCCTGCCTCATTTCAGGAAGTATGGTGCCATTTTCTTTGCGAATTATCCGTGCGGAATTGCCACAACACAATGGCAGACCCCAGGAATCCTTGGATCGAATTTATCGATTACTGGCTTCTGTAAGAAAAATTTTGAAAAATTTGAAAAACGGTCTTTCTGAAGAGGATGAAAAGATTGATCTGGCAGAGGATATATTACGAGGTATGTACTCTTGATTCATTTTAATTTTTTTTATACTATTTGAAATAGCAAAAACTTTCACAAGTACCCTTGCTTTTTAGTTTCCAAATTTTACTCTTTTTGTACCGCTTCTTGTGCCCAAAAATTTTAGAAATCATTCATAGGCCAAATTTTCTTGAAACTCTGTAATAGTTTTCCTTCATACTATTTTTATGATTTCTCCCTTTCTCTTGGAATCGAAAGCTAATTTCTCTGAGATTTCTCTGGGAATTTCTCTGGGATCACCAAATCGCGTTCTTTTGCACTACCTTTTGGGAATTATTCCCGTTCTTTTCATAATTCCTTTTCACCGTCTCAAACCCTTCAAAGCTACCAAAACCATCTCAATTTCGATTTTTCCTTCACTCTACCGTAAATTTATTACCCCACATTTCGTCAAAATAGCTGAACCTTTACCAGTGTATCTGGTTTAAAAGACGCCTTGTTTTCCAAAATAAGATTTAAAGTCCTGTTCGATTCCCTATCCCCACCCCTTAGGTACTGTCTTTGTTTTGAAACTCCATCTCAATTAAGTGTCTTTGGCTTTTAGATACTATCGAGCTTTGGCGGAGAAGAGAGATAAGGGTTTTGTATTCCTTAGGAAATTGTCTAATTGGAATAAAGGTTGGTTATTTTACGTGCTTGGTTTAAGAATGTACGGATTACTGAAACATCATTTATGTTTTCATCAGAATGTATCTGTTTGCAATAAGTGAAGCGAGAGCCTTGAACAGGATTCTTTCATTGTCACAGATCTGAAAACAAAATCGTTCTGTTTTCGTAGGTTGTGACTTGTTAATTCATTTAAGATTATGTTAAATTAATTTGTAATTAAATGCAGTTAAAGTAACAACTAGTTCAACGTTTCAATCGATAGCATAAAAAATGAAATGAAAACATACCAGAAAGGACGCTGTAAGTTTGGCATTTCCGGAAGGAGATAAAATGTTGTCTCTACATTGAAAATTGCATTGAGGTTTATCAATAGCGGTTGGTATGTTCTCACTGAAAGATGCATCATTTTGTGTTCATTTGCATTCCTTAGTGTTGAGAGAGTTCATATTTTAACATCTACTTTTTTCCATTGGTATAATCATTTTGCTATTTTTATTCCTCCAACTCATTGACTTCCCTCTTTCATGATTTTTTCATAATTTTATCATTTTTTTGCTGCTCTCATTGTTTATGCTATGTTGGTTTCAAAATATCCCAAATTCACAATGATACAATTTCTGCTAAATAAGGCACTCTAGCCTCCATTCCATTGACTTTTCTCTTTTATTTTATCTGTCACCATCCTTTTATCATTTTGGCATCTTTCTTGTTGCTTTATTTATTTCAATTCCATGTTGTCTATCACCCTTAGAACATTTCTTTTTTGCCCTTCAAGGAATTTACTCTTTGCATGAAAATATTCACGGAGATAATCAAGAAACAACCTGAAACGAAGCCGCCAATTATATCGGGAGTCGGTCGTCTCCACCTACAAGTATGTAATGATTGCTTAGAGAACTTTTATCAAAAGCAAGTCGTACCTTTTCGCAATTTTCAGTAACAATGGAAGCTTGTATTTACGTTTTATCTTGTGACCATATCCTTAAAATTTTTGTCGTGTATCTTGTCATCATTTAATAGCAATCGAGGGATACTAAAAAGGGTCATAGGCCATCTTTCAATCAAGAATTGACCAATCTGTGAGTGTCATTCTCATTCCACCCACACGCTTATTGATTGGCTGATATTGATTGACAGGTAGTTTAAGCCACTTTCTCGATTGCATTTAAGAACCAGCCCTTTAAAATTGCGTACATTATTTTGGAATGTAGTTATTTGGACCTTCTGGAAGACCATGCGATATCACAAATACCAAAAAAGTGCCAATAACAATTCCACATTTCTAGTTTTCAAAGTTTCATGAGTGGCAATATTGATAGGAATTGAAATGGTTAAGATGATTTCGAACTTGAGACTTTATACCTCGTTGCCCTTCGTTTGCTCCAATACACCGTGCAAACAGCAATTGAATGATGTTGAACATAAACTATTTCAAGGCAGGATTTTCACAAATCATAAGGCAGGTTAACGGTAATGCTATGATACAGACAGAGAAAAGTTCAAAGCTATGCGGGCCTAGATTTTCACCGTATACATCACTAATATATGTTAAGTCACCAACGTATCTCTGCTATTTTAAATTTCTCCTGTTTTTCTCGCCTGTCTAGGCTTATTTTGGTTTATTCTTTTTTTCTAGCTCGGGGACATATCACTTGCAAAGAAGTATTTCAAAAAAGTTGAACAGATTTCTCTTGGTGACCCAAAAACATTGAGTATCACTGTCATGAACAGGTACGAGAACTCGTATTTCAAGATTCCTTTCCATTATAAAATCTATAGTCAATTTGACTCAAATTTGAGTTATGTAGTATATATTGCTTTTTTCTAGAGGCGGATGAATTATTGGATTAGCTTATGTGCTGATTAGAAATTTGTTGATTAGCTTATGGTGTACGCTATTGGACAGTGTCCGCTATTGGACAGTGTCCGCTATTGGACAGTTTCCGCTATTGGACAGTGTCCGCTATTGGAAAGTGTACGCTATTGGACAGTGTCCGCTATTGGACGGTGTCCGCTATTGGACGTGGTCCGTTATTGGACATTGTCCTTATTGGACGGTTTCAAAATTGAACGATATCCTTTTTTAGAAGTCTCCGTTATCGGATAGTGTCTGTGAATAGAGATTCCACTGTAAATTCGATTTGAACTTTTCTAACATATCTCCTTTCCGTGTATGCAAACTTTTTCTCATGCACTTGATTGCTTTCCAGGGGGTTTGTTGCTCTTGCCGAAGGACGATACAGTGAAGCATTTGAAAATTTTCAATCAGTAACGAAACTGGATCCTGAGAATTTATCCGTACGTCAAACAGTTTTGAATTTTCTTTGTCCATCTTCGAGATGTACTCTCGATGGATTGATTTGTGTTATTAATGCTTGTACTAATAATATTGTTATCAATATGTCATATTTTATTATTAAGAGAGTTGTCTGCTTTTTTCTCAAACCTTTCTATACTTTTTTAACTCTTTTATATATGTATTCCTCTATGAAGATAATATCTATTTTGTGACCTTTCTTGTGATTGATTTATAGGCCTATAATAACGCTGCAGTGGCGCTACTGTTCCAAGGGAAAGTCAAGGAGGTAACTCATTTAAAACAGCCACCGCAGAGCAGGGGAGCTGGGGGACTTTAGCACTTTTTGCAAAGAATGCCAAATATTAAGTAATAAACTATCAGTAAAGCCACTAGTTATACGGTTTTAGACCCCCCACTTTTTATAGACCCCCCACTTTTTATAGACCCCCCACTTTTTATAGACCCCCCACTTTTTATAGACCCCCCACTTTTTATAGACCCCCCACTTTTTATAGACCCCCCACTTTTTATAGACCCCCCACTTTTTATAGACCCCCACTTTTTATAGACCCCCACTTTTTATAGACCCCCCAATTCTTCAAACGCTCTGCAGTGCCTGTAACATCCTGCTTTATTTATGATTATGTTTGTTTTTGTCTGTATTGCATTTGATGAATTTTTACATTTTTAACCAGCCCAATCCTAGAGGTCTCTGGCTGGCATTTTAAGTAAGATAGGTTAACCTATTTTTAAATTTTCACGCTAAATGAAGGATGTTCATACAAAAACACATATACATCCTGTCTCATTCATTTTATAATGATGATGACGAGAGTGCAGTGAAATCAAGAGCCGTATGTGTCTCTAAAGGGTAGCTCTTCTCTCAATCACTACAAAATCGATACATGAATTTCATTGAAAATCTGTTTGGTAAAATCTCGCCAAACATATGCAATGTACTGGCCAAGTCAATGAGAATAAAGAAAATTGTTTCAGTTTATTGCTAAGCCAAAAGTTTTTCACTTTGCTTCAACTTTTATAAGCTATAAAATATGAAAGTTCTATGTTAGTTTTGTTTATCTAATATTTGTTGGCAGCTTGTGAAAGTTCATTGTAATTCATGTCGTGTGATTTCGCTCTCTTTATAAGTAAATATTGGTCTCAAAAGTGTTCTTATCTGTTTCTCTCTTATCACTAATATAGGCCAGCAACCTACTGGAAACGTTAATCTGGAAGTCACCGAAGGGAAACCTTCACGAAGATGTAGTTTTCAATTTGTGTACAATTTATGAACTTGAAACATCGAGAGCACTTCAAAAGAAACAGAAACTATTAGACCTTGTGTGTCGACACTGTGGCGATGGCTTTAATGTTCAGAGCTTGAAACTAAGTTAGCCTCGATCAGGAATTGGTATCAGAAGCAGATCCAGCACAAAATGGGATTGGATTTCCATGTTGTCGACATGTTTATCAATGGAAGCTATTGGCAGCACTTGCTGAACGTTACAAATGCATGGGTGTTTGCTAGACGGTGTATCACAAAACTTTTCATGCATCCTCGCATTAAATCCTTACTCTACGAGTGCGAGTATTATATAAGGCTCTTGTAAACAACCATAGTGTGAATTCGAGCCCAGGCTCCACTTACAACTATGTGTTGTACTTACCAAGCTCTTAGTATACCACCTTAAAAACCACGATACTTGGTATGTTACCTGTAACTATGGATGGTTGTTTACCTTAAGTATGTTATGGCGGTATTTACCTCCTAACCTTAAGTATGTGATGGCGGTATTTACCACCTAAAAAACCCTTGACCATATTTCTAGTAAGTTTTGGCTAAGAAATATTTTTTCCTTTTAAACCTTTTTGGGATCTGTCTTTGTATTGCCTAGCAAAGCAATTCTTATAGCCCTATTGCTAAGAAAAGGGCCACATAATCTTTTATACCACTCCCAACGCCACTGTTTGTTGCATCATTTCCGTTAGATGTTTTCGTATAAAATACACTCATTTTGAAGGAAACTAAACTCAGGATTAGCACTAAGTTCTTAATCATTTTTTAATTTAAATGCTAAAAGTTTTTCAAATATTTTACATACCAAATCTAGTGAGCGTTTTAGAAGCACAAAAGCGTAACATAGGACAACCTGAAATGAACTAGAATTTCTTGATTTTTTGGTCATCCCATAGATCGGTTTCTTTTAAAAGATGAGCACATGATTAAACGCCAGCTGTTACGGTTTTGTTAATAATAAATAAACTGAGAATTCTAAGAATTACAAATTATTGATTTTGTTATTTATGATATTTCTTGTATCTAATTCTCAATGTAAATGTAGAAGTCTTAATTGTATCTGTTAAAGCAATTGAATTGATAAAATATATTATGATTTTTTCTGGAAAAGTCGAAATGATTATATTTTTGTAGTGATGTCACTCTTTTGGAACTAGTTTACATGCAAGTTGTAAGCAAAAGGGCCTATCGGAATAAAAAATGACCAAGCCGTTTGTCTAAAACAAAATTCCAACTCGCTATTGACAGAAGGAGTTCGTTTATATGACGCAACTGATTATATATATTTCATAAAGAAAGTTTCTTATGAAGTCTCGGGGCCTTGCTAGTAAAAGTTTGGTAATGACTTTTTAGCAAAGAAGAAGAAAATAATTTTCAGGCAGGCTGATGTCAGTACCATTGAAAGAACAGAGTTTCCACCTCAAATTCCCTTTTTGCAGAAAATTCTTCGTGGAAAAGTTGTACCAAAACAAAGCAAGGGAAGTTTTCTTTCGATGAATTTTTCGTAGAGTTGATACAAAGTCTCACAGTATTTTTGTCTTGATTTGTATCGGAACTGTTTTCCCTTTTACCCCACATTTCAAGAGAACACTTTGTTCCCTGTTATGTATTTGTTTCGGTGCTTAAAACCTGACCATTATCGCATAAATTATGCATTAAGATTGACTGGAAAGTGATATATTTCGAGGTTTGGCTTAAGCGGCCATTTATTTTTCCGATGTCTAAAAATCAATTTCGAGGGTAAATTTTCGAGTCAAGCAGATTTAGGGGAGTACACCCTAGCAGATTGGGGGGCATATGTAGTTGCACAGGCTCGTACCGCCCATGGGTGGGCTAGATGTCCTCGAAATCCCTAAATATGGGTCTCTAAAATGCATTGATTCCCATGGAAATAGATTAGCTCTACTGCCGAAAAACCGCTATTTTGTGTTTACAGAAGATCCTTCTTGACCAAAGCGATGTTTGCCATGAAATGCAATGTCAGTTGTAGCTCGTCGTTTTTCAGTCTCTTCCATGCTAATTACAGTTGATTTCCACAAAACTTAAAACTTGGTTTTTTTTGTCTCCCACTTCCTAAAAGTTGGTTATTTTGCTGTATTTTGGGCCGCATGCCCCCAACATTCTTTGGTTCAAGTTACCCCTGGGACCCTAGCACCCCGTTGTTTTCGTTACTCTGTCTGCCCCTCCACAAGCTGCAGCTCTTGCTCTCCCCGTGTTCCACCATCCCAGCCGATAACTAAAGCTACGCGGCTGCAATGGAGATCAACAATAGTTGATCATAAAAATTATGAAGACTCCATTCCGTTGGAAGATTCACAGCTCACTCTGAAAGAGAAGATTCACAGCTCACTCTGAAAGAGAAGATTCACAGCTCACTCTGAAAGAGAAGATTCACAGCTCACTCTGAAAGAGAAGATTCACAGCTCACTCTGAAAGAGAAGATTTACAGCTCACTCTGAAAGAGAAGATTCACAGCTCACTCTGAAAGAGAAGATTTACAGCTCACTCTGAAAGAGAAGATTCACAGCTCACTCTGAAGAGAAGATTCACAGCTCACTCTGAAGAGAAGATTCACAGCTCACTCTGAAAGAGAAGATTCACAGCTTACTCTGAAAGAGAAGATTCACAGCTCACTCTGAAAGAGAAGATTCACAGCTCACTCTGAAAGAGAAGATTCACAGCTCACTCTGAAAGAGAAGATTCACAGCTCACTCTGAAAGAGAAGATTCACAGCTCACTCTGAAAGAGAAGTTCCACAGCTCACTCTGAAAGAGAAGATTCACAGCTCACTCTGAAAGAGAAGATTCACAGCTCACTCTGAAAGAGAAGATTCACAGCTCACTCTGAAAGAGAAGATTTACAGCTCACTCTGAAAGAGAAGATTCACAGCTCACTCTGAAAGAGAAGATTTACAGCTCACTCTGAAAGAGAAGATTTACAGCTCACTCTGAAAGAGAAGATTCACAGCTCACTCTGAAAGAGAAGATTCACAGCTCACTCTGAAAGAGAAGATTCACAGCTCACTCTGAAAGAGAAGATTCACAGCTCACTCTGAAAGAGAAGATTCACAGCTCACTCTAAAAGTGAAGATTCACAGCTCACTCTGAAAGAGAAGATCCACAGCTCACTCCGAAAGAGAAGATTCACAGCTCACTCCGAAAGTGAAGATCCACAGCTCACTCTGAAAGAGAAGATCCACAGCTCACTCCGAAAGAGAAGATTCACAGCTCACTCCGAAAGAGAAGATCCACAGCTCACTCTGAAAGAGAAGATTCACAGCTCACTCTGAAAGAGAAGATTTACAGCTCACTCTGAAAGAGAAGATGCACAGCTCACTCTGAAAGAGAAGATGCACAGCTCACTCTGAAAGAGAAGATTCACAGCTCACTCTGAAAGAGAAGATTCACAGCTCACTCTGAAAGAGAAGATTTACAGCTCACTCTGAAAGAGAAGATGCACAGCTCACTCTGAAAGAGAAGATGCACAGCTCACTCTGAAAGAGAAGATTCACAGCTCACTCTGAAAGAGAAGATTCGCAGCTCACTCTGAAAGAGAAGATTCACAGCTCACTCTAAAAGTGAAGATTCACAGCTCACTCTGAAAGAGAAGATTCACAGCTCACTCTGAAAGAGAAGATTCACAGCTCACTCTGAAAGAGAAGATTCACAGCTCACTCTAAAAGTGAAGATTCACAGCTCACTCTGAAAGAGAAGATTCACAGCTCACTCTGAAAGAGAAGATTCACAGCTCACTCTAAAAGTGAAGATTCACAGCTCACTCTGAAAGAGAAGATCCACAGCTCACTCCGAAAGAGAAGATTCACAGCTCACTCCGAAAGAGAAGATCCACAGCTCACTCTGAAAGAGAAGATTCACAGCTCACTCTGAAAGAGAAGATTTACAGCTCACTCTGAAAGAGAAGATGCACAGCTCACTCTGAAAGAGAAGATGCACAGCTCACTCTGAAAGAGAAGATTCACAGCTCACTCTGAAAGAGAAGATTCACAGCTCACTCTGAAAGAGAAGATTCACAGCTCACTCTAAAAGTGAAGATTCACAGCTCACTCTGAAAGAGAAGATTCACAGCTCACTCTGAAAGAGAAGATTCACAGCTCACTCTAAAAGTGAAGATTCACAGCTCACTCTGAAAGAGAAGATCCACAGCTCACTCCGAAAGAGAAGATTCACAGCTCACTCCGAAAGAGAAGATCCACAGCTCACTCTGAAAGAGAAGATTCACAGCTCACTCTGAAAGAGAAGATTCACAGCTCACTCTGAAAGAGAAGATTCACAGCTCACTCTGAAAGAGAAGATTCACAGCTCACTCTGAAAGAGAAGATTCACAGCTCACTCTGAAAGAGAAGATCCACAGCTCACTCTGAAAGAGAAGATTCACAGCTCACTCTGAAAGAGAAGATTCACAGCTTACTCTGAAAGAGAAGATTCACAGCTCTTGTTGGGGAGATGAGATGCAGCACGTTCTTGAATGTGAAATGAGTACCCCCGTTTTGGGGCCATTGCACGTATTATATATTTAGTATCAGAGAGGCATAGAGTCAAACAGAACTTTGCGATCGAATTTCAAAACTAATTGAGCAGTCAGAGCTTAACATTCACATTGACATGGGAGTTTGATCATAGCAGAAATATCTTTCATACTGAAAAACCTGCCTGGATTCTCTGTTGTTTTATGTTTTTCGTTTTTATTAAGGCTTCCTTTACTTCCAAAGGTAAGCAAAAACATCGAGAGTTTTATGACGCGGCCTATGTGTTCACCTAGAGTAGACATTCGATGGAAACAATGCAACCTAATTTGAACTGACCTTCGACACTAGAGCCAGACCAAGGCAACTTAATCGACTAAAACAATAGAAAACGTACCTTCAATTCAATTATTCAAGGCGGAAAGGAAAGCTTCGAGTTTTGATCTTCCCGTTTAACTATATCTACAAATAAGCTCCGAGGAAACCCCTAAATGAAAAATAAACGAAAATACGTCCTTTAAATATTTGCGTAAAACTCCTCAGAAATTGATGAAACTTGTTTAAATTGCTAAAATTACTGTTCTCAACATGTTTGCGAGATCTCGTTGTGTTCCCTGGCTTTGGGTGTTGAGGATGGCCGAGGATTTTGTAGGGATAATTCATAAGAATACGCATGCGTCCCTGCCCCTTGACGTTGATTGGCTCGAACAAATCATTAAGGGTAGAGTTTCACTATACCGGATTGCTATCGGAGCGGAGCAGAGCGGAGTAACTTTTACTCCAGAGTGATATTTAGGGTAGCAGTTATACTACGACGCTCCGCTCGCTCATTAGCCTGCATTCCTTTGCATTTCTGGTACACAAAATCCACCAGATTAAATTTTTTGATAGTATTTATAATCTATGTGCTGTTGCGAATTCGTTTTCAATAGCTATGCATAAAATGAAGAAAACAACCATGAAAACTGAGAGGGTTCGTAGGACGGATAGCGAGATTGTGTTCCATCTGATGTGTTAAAGTATGTTTTTCGTCCAAGGGCCACTTCATTGAAATTCGGGAAGAGATGAAATCCAAATACGAAAATGCTTTCACGATTTCGATTTGGCATTATCCAACAGCAACAAAATCTCAGAAAGCGCCATTGTTCACTATCGATCGAATTGCTTCAAGCAGAAAACAATAATCCTTTGTTTCAAAGTGGAGCATATCGGATTCGTGCGATTACACTACATAGCTCCGCTACGGAATGACTCCGGAGTGATTTCGTATCACCTCCAGAGCGGAGTGATTTCACTCCGCTAATCAGAGGGTTTTGTATCGGATTGGTGTGGCGTAGTGTAACTCAAACCCCTATCCGATATGAAAGTTACTCCGCTCTGATAGCAATCCGGTATAGTGTAACTGGCACCTAAAAGCCTTTTGTCTCAAACAGGGGCGAAACTACTGGGGGGGTATGGGGGTGCTGCACCCCCCCATTCTTCAAAAAAGCAGATTTTGTCGGGCAAATTTATGGCTGCTAGTGTATCTGTCGGGCAAATCTGGCAATTTTCTTTAGGACGCACTTTTATTGCTATTTTTTGCCCTAGGTTGGTTTTTTAATTCATGGTCTTTTTCCCCATCTTTTTTTCAATCTCCTCCCAGTTGGGAAAACAAAACAGAAACGAGGCAAGGAACAGCAACATATATACATTTCTGTCTTTCGTCCGTCCACTGATCAGCGCTTTCGTCTAGAGCTCAACGCGCACATGTTTATCTTCGCCTCGAGATGAAGTCTGAAGTATTGATCGACAGCAAAAGTATAGACAGAAAGTAAAGTGTGTTTGATGCGAGAAGGAAATGAACACTGTGTATACCCCTCCCCCCTACTTTTTGCAAAACAAGTGAGCTTTTTTCAAAATCTTTTGTTGTGATTTCTAAATTTTCTCTTGAGAAGCCCCCCCCCCCCTCAACGTTCCATCCTGCCTCGGAGCCCATAGAACACTGACAGTTTTAGAAGCATTATGAATCAAAGCATGAAGGATATACCATCTCGGAATACGTTGTTGAGAAAATCAATCAATATTTTCTTTTCCAAATGTATGAAACTTTCATTCATGAAATCAAACATGTTTTAAAAATTTAGGTCAGGACATTTGAAGAAGACATCATTTGGGTTTTTAAACATTTCATAACATCAACAGGAACAAAATAAAACTATTTACATAAACATGATCAAACGTGAACACCTTTTCATTACAACGTGGCGTGAACAACTGACTAATGCAACTTCGAGGTCTAGGAACGAGTGAAGGATTAACCGCGTGCTGCTCCTTCACAACAATACATCCATAAGGAGTTATGCCCCAAAATTCTCTTAAGGTTTTACACTTACGGTTCGAAAGTATTGCACCCTTCGCTAGAAAATGGTCATACAGACGCCAAAGTGTTTTAACTAAAAAAATTTGAATAGCCATAACAAGTAACAGAAAGTTTTAATCAGTTCAAGCGGGAAGTAATATAAAATTTATCAAGAAATTGTAGTTAAGATATGAATTGCAAAAAATCTTTCGAGTTTATTCTATTTCTGAACAATATCCATGATTACGAAAACATGAAAATTGAGCTTTGATGATAGGTATACCTGTAAAATACCTCCAATAAAAAACTTTTCTTTGCTTGAGGGATTTTGTTATGGTGAATTTAGATATACGTACTTTGTGCTTGGGTGTCTAAAAATATTGAAATTGCTTCCGGAGCAACCAAAAATTGAAAATGAAACTCAGAGAATGCAACTGAAGCTCTTTTTTGTTGGAACATTGTAATCTGCGTAGCTGTTTCTAAATTCCGAAATTTCCAAGCTGTGTTTTGGTGTTCCACTTTGATAAAATTGAGACCCTACTTAAATCTCTTTTTTGAATTGCTCTCTTAATAGCTAGGTGATTTAGAAAGTGAAGACTTTTTTTATAGAAAAGACAGGCCTTACAATTGCTTGCTTTTCGGAAACAAATGTTTATAGCCAACACCAGAAAAACTAGAGGCATATTTTTTGACTTAAAACAAACAGCCTGAGTCTAAAGACCCTCTCTCGGGCTTCCCGATGATTTCAGCCCTTGAGGCGATGTGCTCTAAAAATGAAGTTCATGTAGGACACGCCCTTTCATCAAGCATGCCACGCCCTTTCGTCGGGCAACTAAGCTTCATACCCCCCTAATGAAAATAGTGAAGTTTCGTCCCTGGTCTCAAACAATAGGAGTGAGACCTTATCTTCCCAACAAGCTCACTCTCTCTGAAAGTGGGCACCATTTCTACGGCACACTTTGTCATTGGCCTCGTTTCCAAATTCCCTGACTTCACTTGGAACAGTTGTCAAGATGGCGTTTTCCACAGCGAAGGTAATTTCTGTCTATCTTTTTTCATTTCTTGGTTTTGATAAACTTATTTGATGTCGGGAACTAACTGATATGCGTTTTTTAAGCATGTATCTTTATTTGTCTTTCCTAGCTATGTAATCTCTGGAAAAATCAGCCGAAGCTAAACGTAACTTTTTAGTTTTGTTTGTTTTTGAAAAGATAATATTTAACAAAAAGCAAGAACGGATGGCTCTTCATCAATAGATATGTCCCAGCAATGAATTAAGCAGAACGAGAAATAATGAAGCCTCGCGTTTGTTGTTGTTAAGCCTTTTTCGCAAGCAATTAAACCTGGAAGTAGATTATTTGTCGACGCTGGTTCGGCAGCTAAAATGAGCAACGTTGGTAACGTTTTCCCCAGTATAAGGCGCCCAAGTATACAGTCAAGTCCCAGTATAGGGATTGTCAATCAAAATTAAATTCCAAAGTGCCGCCAAAGCCGTTTCAGTGCGTTGTTATCGCGATGATAAATAGATATTTTGTTATTGCTAGCGGTGAGCAACGCGAATGTCCTTCATGTGCGGCTTTACAACATGGTCCCTTGCTGAAAATGTATAGCTGAATGTCTACTGGCCAAAAAGCCGTTGGTCTTGAAATAACTTCTATCTATCATCGTGACAACAATGCACCAAAACTGCTTTAGTGGCTTTGACGGTAGAATGGGCAAGGAACTGTCCTTGAGGAACTGGCTGCACTATAGACTCATAGAGTGTTGTATAATCTGGAAAATTTGCCACATGCATTTTCAAGATAAATTTTATCATAATTTGACTCGATATTTTATTCTAGAATATTGAAGTTAGAGATGAAATTCAGAATTACATGAAATAATTCTGTAGATTTAAACGATAGTAAACTTTGATATGAAGAACATTAAAAAAGAGATTGGAATTATAAGAGGAGTTGAAAAATTTTCTAGAAACTAATAAAACCAGCCCAAAAATAAATCTAATATGCTGGGAGTTGTAAACAGGGAAAGAGTAAAGAAGATATCAAGTAACCTATTCCACCTAACTCAACAGTAGGGAATCTATCAAAAGTAGCATGTGCTAGAATCGATGAAAATCTTTTGGTATAGAGTTTATAGAAGTTTTGTTTTGAAATTTAATGATCCAAAATGACTTTTTCTAATTTAAAAGTAATTATTTCAGCAGCTCATCATAAAACATTGCAATTGTTTGTTTTACACATTTAGATATAAATTCTTTTTTTCTAGAAAAAGTCTAAACTATATTTATGCATTTTCTTGTGCATTTTGGAAACAACAAACTCGTTTTACCTTCCTGGTGTTACACCGAAAGAATTTACGCCAGGACAACCAGTTGATATCAAGGTATCAAAATCATTTTTTTGTAAATTTTGGTCACAAAAATGCACTCATGATTCCCAAAATTTTTGAGTCTTGATTTGCTTTGAATCTTTTCTACAATTCTATTTTTTTTTTACATTACTATCATTGTATCTGATGTATTTTGAATTGGTACTTGTATGTTTTGTGAATTTTAAAATGAAAAACTGAAACTTTTAAAATTTTCAGGAGTAGTTCTGGAAATGAAAGTACGATCTTTAATGAAATGCTAAGAAAAGTAGGAATTTAACAAAGAACTCAGCATTTTACCTCCTATTTGCTTGCATAGGATTACAAAAACTGCTTGAAGTATATTGCTCAACACGCAGCTCAAGAGAATATTTAAGAATATTTAAGAATATTTAAGATAAATTGAAAATTGCAATAATACATTTTATGAACATAAGCAAGACCTTGTTTAATATAGGTCTGTTGGTTGTACACTTTCAGGGATGAATTTTCCTATTTGGGGATAATTTTTCAATAGATTCAAGCAGTTTCTATATTTGTGCTTAGTTTTCACAACCACTAAACTAACAGTATTTTTCAAATTAGAGCCAGGGTATGTAGCTGTGCCATAGCAGATTTTGATTAATGAGGGGGGGGGGGGGCTTGTGGTTCCTATTAAAATTTTAATTGGATTGGATAGGTGCAACTGGGCCAGAAGCCAAATTGCAATTGCTGTGATATAATTAACTTGTGTAAATGAATGTAAAACGTTTTCACACCTAAAGAGTCATCACACGAATTTTAGCAGTGATATTTATATTGCAGGCAGTTGGATTGACTAGTATAAAGACACAGCTGCCCTTTGAGTATTATGCATTACCGTTTTGTAAGCCATCAGGAGGTGTCAAATATCGTGTTGAAAACCTTGGTAAGTTTGCAACTTTTTATTTCTGTTCAATGTTCTTTCTGCAAAACCCAACAAGCTTTGTACAATGCTCTTTCTAAATGCACTAATGTTGAAAGAGGATTGCTTAAAAACTTTTTGTTAAATGAAAACTAATGAATGATGATCACTTCATGAAAAGGCATGATGGGCAAAGAGAATCCATATATATTAGACTAGAGTCAAGGGGATATAGGAGTAGAGGTAATTGGCCCCTAAATGTTACAAAAATATTTACCCCCTTATATTTTCTAGAATTGGAGTCAGTCATTGTTTTATTGATTAACAAAGAGAGCTTGTAAGTTTGTAGTGACTGGTGATGTCACTGAATAAAGTCTCCAAACTGAGCTGCAAGGAGAATACACTGTTCACAACTTTATAAAATAGTTGAAGAGTCACATTTTTATTTAAACCTATTTGTTCTTGATATTAGGTGAAGTTTTGCGAGGAGACAGAATAGTGAATACTGCTTATAAGGTAAGAATTTTATTTTATCTTTGAAAGTCCAGAGTAAATAAAAAGCGTCCTTTCAAATTCTATTTTCATATTTGTGTTCTAGATTGTGTGGGTTTGATACACTATTAAGGTTTTTGATATATTGGAAACATTTTTTATTCGTTTTTAAGTGATAAAAATGGATCTACCATTAGATTGGTTGGAATGTCTCAGCATTTTCGACCAGAATTATGCATACAATTTTTTTTTCAACCAAGCATCACTCTTTTTGAAAGGTTCCCATGTTTAGAGGTATTTATTAAATACTCTCTCTTCTCTTAATGCTGATTTCTAACATGGTATAATGCTTCTGATTTGGTATAGGAGATATGACCCCCAAAGCATTGTTAAATGCATTGACCCTATTTTGACATGATATGAGCCATAAAACACAAGTAACCTTTATCTTCTTACTTTATTTTGTAGATAGAGATGGATAAAAACAAAACATGTCACTCTGTCTGTTCTAAAATGAAGTTATCCAAAGAGCAGTCAGAAAAGTTAAGCAAATTCATTAAAGATGATTATACCATCCATATGTGAGTATAACCCTCTCATAATAATGTCTGTATTTAATTATACATTTTTCTAGCAAAAATATTTTCAATCAAACTTGAATTTTGGATTTGATGCTCACTGTTTGCAATTGTTCATAGTTTGTGAAACTTTTACTAATCAATGGGAGTTTTAGCACACCTATGAGAGTTTAAGCTTCAAAGTTTCATTCTAACTGTTAGCATGTTGCCAATCTTTTTGCGCTCACAATAATCTCAAGAATCATCCCTAAACAGTGAGTCCTCTAAAAAGATCCCCAGGAGCCTATTTTGCAAAAAAAATTGGGGTGGCAGCTTAGTCAAAGACTTGTGTTATGTTATTTCTGAATAAATGGTATTGTTATTTTTAACTACTAATTATATACTGCTTTTAAAATTTTGTTCTCATGTTTTTCCAAGTTTTTTCCTTTGATATTTGCTCTTTGATTTTAACCCCTCAACCTCCATTTTCCATTATTTTCTCTTTATAATACTTTGCCTCACAGTTTCCTGATGTTGACCTCATGCACTGCCTTTTTTGTACTCAAACCCATTCAGTAGATCTCAGAGACTTTTCGAAGGATTATCTAAGAAACACTTATGTTTCTTACTGAACAAAATAGCCCTATTGAGCCCAGGGGGTGGGGGGGGGGGCTTAATAGAGCTTTTATGGTATTTACCATTACTTACTATTGAAAAGTACAATTGATATACAATGTATGTGATTTAATGAATACAATACTACACTACAAGTGTTAAACCACCGGAAGCAGGTGTGTTAAATTTTTAAAGCAAAAATGCAATCACCATGTATAACACGAAACTATCATAAAATAAAGAAGTTTCAACTGGTTTTAAAGAAGGAGCTATTTGAAGACATAAGGCTTTAGGTCTGATTCTTTTTAGAATATCAAGCGTTAGAATTTTGATAATTATTTTGACGTTTTATACTCAGAGTGTCAGACGAAAAGCTTTAGTTGGTGTTATATAATTTGTTTTTTCAAAGTCAAATTTAAATTTTGTGCCACCAAGCTTTCTTTAAAAATTTTAATTTCTAATACCAATTTTTGTACAAGTATCAAGCAAACAATTAAAAACTTTTTCTTTAAAGGATTGCTGATAATCTACCAGTGGCAACGAAATTTAGAATGCTTGATACTGGCGATGCAAGTATATTTTTGTTTGAGTAAATAAGAAGTTTTCCATTTGATTGTCTCATGAAGTACAATTTTAAGAAATATTTTCGTTTGTTTTTTTGTTTGTTATATTACAAGGGTTTTGCAGACAGACTTGAAGAACCTTAGAGTAATCATTGCCACCTGTTTGAAGGCTCTTAGTTCGTTTGCAACTACACTTGCTAGTTGTGTATGATTTGAATAACCCTGGGCTATACTGGTTGCGTGGCAAAACGTTTTATTATTTGAATAACCTTAGGCCTTACTTCTTACTTCGCAGCACGCTTTGTAATTTGAATAATCCTGGGCTCTGCTGGTTGCGTGGCAACACGTTTTGTTATTTAAATAATCTTGGGCTCTACTGGTTGCTTGGCAACGTATTTTGATGGATGGTTACGAACCTCGGCAACTTTACAATGAGAACATTGAACAAGATAAAGTAACAATGGGTTTATCAGACAGATTTGCAACTTTGCACCTTTTTTTCCACTAAACTCTATCCAATTGCAATTCTTATTTTATCGAAAACAACACAAATAGTGCATTTTGTATGGATTTAGTTTTAAGCCGATAAGATCACAACTGGTATAAATTCTTTTGGCGAAGATCGAAGTTTCTTTATCTGCTTATTCGTGTGTTCTGTAAAAACTCAAACGTGCAATTATATGTTAGTTACCCACCTCTGGAATTGACTTTTTGTCTTTACAAAAAATATTTGAAACAGGAAATAAACAAATGTAATGAAAAAGAAATAAGTTTATTCCGATTGTTTGGCAATTTTTTAATTTGAAACAAAATCACCAGTCTATCTCAACCGTTAAATCAACTCCGTTATTGAATCAAGTTTTATAAATTTATAGTTTTGTTGGTTGCAATGGCAGTCATATTTCTCAAAAGCATGTGTTGTCGCAAGTGTAAATTATAGCAGTACTGTCAAACATTGCAATTTAATTGGTAACAGAGCAGCAGAAAGTATCGGAACCTGGGAACTAGATTCCCAGAAAAAATTTTCACTTGGCAGAAAATTTTTAGCAAAACTTGTTAAAAGGCAGCTATTTTTACATTAACAATCACATAAAATGAAAGCCAAAAAAGGTGGCTTATAAACAATGAACAGGTAACCAGATTAATCTTCCCTGAAGTTGGCATCTATTACCTTTGCCAAAGACAAAAAAGATGTAATAAACAACCAAATTGCGATATCTTATTTGAAATTTTCTCTAGACCCAACAAATAATGTAGAGAGCTATAGTACATAATATTTTCACCTCACAGAAAAATTTGTGTCCTGTTTCCCAGGTTCCCAGAAAAGAAAATATTTGTTGCAGCTCTGGTTGGTAAAACAGCCTTAAAATCAATAACAATGTTATTGCGTGTACACTGAAGCAGCTGTTTTGCTTTTGTTGCTGCAAGGAATGCATCAGTGCTGTATTCTTTTTCCTTCGTCTCTCTGTCTTGCTTCATGGCCTAAATCCCCGCTCTCTTCGGTTTTTTTCTTAGCTTGCTTCTCGTTGTCTTACAGTGTTCATTCTTGTTGTCCCGTTATTGATATCTTTAAAGCGGCATTAAGTTTGCTGCTCGAGGTTTTGGGGGAAGTATATATAATTACCATTTCATGTTTGTATCTGTAACTCCCTTCTTCTTTGTCTTCTGTTTCTACTAGAAATTTTTGGGTACTTTATCGTTCGGTTATCTTCTTTTAAAAAAATTTGCTCTTTCTCTTTAGGCCCAGTATGAACAAGGAATTAAACTTGGTTTCATCGCTAATGGAAAGGTTTGTGCGATCATTGTAATATATTTCAATTATTTACCTATAGAACTACCTATTTTATTTTCTCTTAACGAGCCACCTCATTTTTCAACAGTTTTATTCAGAAGTCAGTTAAATGCAGTTGTAAAGTGCTTATAGTTAATATCTTTTATACAGAAGCATCTTTAATATTTCTAATTACATTGCCTTTTCTTAGATCTACATCAATAACCACATGAGGTTTAACATGAAGTATAACGTTCATAGTAGGTATGTATGCGGTCACAGAGAATGTATTTTCATTCACATCCTTTTGTTAAATGTTTCTCACTTGAGATTTAATTTTCAGCAGGAGAGCATCTTCTAGAAAAAGTTTTATTCTCAGTGGAATAAGCTAATGATTCGAAGCCTGATTTTTTCACAATAGTAATATCTCTGGATCAAATTTGCATCTTCTCATTAATCAAGTAACCACTCAGATTATTTTCTTTTATCACGAAATAATGTTTTTATCATAAAAGTTAAACACTTTTAGTCCGCCAAGTTTCCTGGCTTACATAACCTTATAATGTGGATATAGGTAAACTCCCAGAAATTGTTTATTTCAAGTATTGCCTATTCTTTCTATTTAATGTATTACTAATGCTTCTTTTTTCAAATCTTTTTCTCAGTACGAAGTACATGCTTGTTGGATTCGAAGCTGAAGTAAGAAGGTATTAATCAACCTCATTGCTTTGTTTTCGAATCTTGCGATTTTTCTCGCATGCTATATTACAGAACATGACACAATTTTGTTTGCCGTACTTCTGCATGCTCAAAAGAAAAGAAACCTGATTGGTAGAAACATACCAAACAAGAAGTGACTTTTCTATATATGGTTAAAGCCATATATGGTTAAAGTCTTAGCCATCGTTTTTGCCAACATCAAATGCTTCCTATTTTGTTAAGAGCTCAGCTGAGAAGTGAATTTGGCCTGTTATGCCTAATTTTGAACCGAGAAAGTAAAATTTTCACAAAGAAGAAGAAGAAGTGGTATTTCAGTGAGATCTGTGAAACTGAATGTGTGATGTTTCTACTGTAAACATTCTACTGCCAGTTTTTTATTTGCCCATTTCTTTTTTGTAACAGTTTGAGCTCAGGTAGTGTGGAGATTGGAAAAGATGAACAATGTAAAATTGGCAAGGAAAAGTTGTCCCCGCAGGAGATCAAAGAAAATGGTAAGAACCCCACGATGAATTTATAGTTTTACTCTCAGATATATCAGAATCGATAAATATAACTGAACTATGAAGGCAAAAAGATTGGGAATATTCTTATGTAGAGAAAAGGGACTAAGTAGGACGAACTCAGTTGAACAAATTCAAAGATAAAAATGTCATATGCTATTGTTAGTCTCGAGTTTCTTTACATGACTTCATGATATCGCCATTCTGCAATTATTGTTTTGAAATTATTTCAAGAATTGTTTCAAGAAATTATCATAACCAATTTTGGTTTTATTGCAGAGGAAACTGAAATCCTTTTCACCTATGAAGTTGGATGGGTGGTAAGTTAAAGATGTAGATATTTTTGTGATGATAGATCGAAAAAGAATTAAAACTGTAATGGGAGCTATGAATTCAGTATAGGAAGCCAGGGGTGATTGATGACAATCAATGAACAAAATTTGATACAATGAAATAACGACTTTGTACAAGAAATGAATATTTGGTACGACATTTCGGGCATATCAGGTCAATGTGATATTTCTGCCTAATAAAGTATTTCTGCCAGAGCATAAGATAATCTTGCCAGAGGAGGTATCCAGCGTTGGCAACTTCTGTGTCCGAATACCTCTCATTTAGGTATTAAGACTGAAAGATAGCACTTGTGTTTTTGTGATTCAGATTTGCCCTTGCAGTACTGGGTATATCTTCTCCTCATTTGAAATGCTCGTAGCACCTTTTTCGAACTGCTTTTTACATTTTTTTACAAATAAAGTTTTCACCTTAACAACAATTTATAGTTTCGATACTACTGAAGACTTGAATATGGCTAGTTTTTCAAGAATTAGTATAAATCTTTGTTATTCGTTCTGTTTCTCTTTTAGAAAAGTGACTTGGCCTGGTCATCTCGATGGGATACATACCTTTCAATGAATGATGTCCAGATTCATTGGTTTGCAATAATCAACTCGCTTGTTATTGTGCTGTTCTTATCAGGTATGTACTCGGTGAAGTCAGATACTGATAGAATGTTAAGTTCCATGTTTGTTTGTGTGTTCAAAACAGTTTTAATGCTTGGATACTTTCAAAATGCACTCATAGGTCATTTTCCAATTTTCCAATAGTTGATTGGTTTGATGTTAGGTCTAATTTGGCAGATTACCGACTGCAATATTTTTGCTGCACAGTTAGGGAAGGAAAATTATTCTCCTTCGTTAGCCCCTGCATTTTGCATAAAAGGCAGAAGGGCCATGTATTTAGAAACGTGTTTACGGATATTAAGGATCGTCTACATAATAAATTATATGCCTAAGATATTATATAAAATCAAAGACTTTTTAACAGAAAGAGTTCATTCTCTCTTTGGAGCTCCTTTTTAAGTTACTGATCTGTTACCAGCATTCCACTGGTATCTAGAGTGATAACCTACCTCAAGCAACAGCCATTCATATATGTAATGTCAAACGTTTATATGTTGTTACTAGAATTGGAGGTGTATTCAAGTGACGTATGTTTGTTGTAGGAATCATTGCAATGATCATGATCAGAACTCTTCGACGTGATATTGCTAACTACAACAGAGATGATGATTTGGTAAGTAGCTGCTTGAATCAGAATGAATCATTTGGATCAAAAAGAATCACTCGAATCAGAATGAATCGAAATGAGCTTTTGAATCATTTTCTTAATTAATCGATTGAATCAGAATGAGCCACTAGAATCACAATGAGCCACTAGAATCACAATGAGCAAACTTGCATAGATCGGACTAAATTTTCTATGATATCATTTGAACAATTTTTTTGCGGTACAGATTTAGATTGTGCAAAACTCTATAATGACGACATGTTTCGGATAATTGGCAGAGCCCGGTCGTCCTTCCATCTAGCAGTTTTGGAGTCGATCTACATACAAACGAAAAAGCCGCCATTGTGTAGACAGAAGGAGTTCATTTTCTCTCTTGGACTCCATTGGTAATTTTTCTTTAGGCTCGCGGCACTGATTGGTCAACCATTACCGGTCTTGTGCTTGCGTTTTTCTGATTGGCCTATTTTGATCCACAACTGGGTATATATTTTTCATCGTGTTCTTTCGGAACCTTATTCTGACGTTTTATGCGCTGAGGAGTGTCAGACGAAAAAGCTTTTAGTATGTCGTAAAATGTTTGCTTTTTTCAAAGCCATATTCTGTCATTTGTAAAAAGTCTTTCAAAAAACATCTTTGTACATTAGATGGCATCAACCTGTTTGATTAAATTGAGCAGCTGATGCTATTTAAAACTAAGCGGTTGTGCCAAACCCAGTCTTAGATGTCCAAAGAGTACCAATCCGCATATTCAGCATATCTGAGGAAGGCCTCCTTTTTAACCTCTAATTAATTTATGAAATTGACTCCTTTGGATTCCCCTTCATGCAGTAAGATTGCAAGTGCACCACACAGTCCAGTAATATTTGTCCAATGTCCTCTATTGTGATGGAAATTAGTAGGGTATATCTATTATAGATGGGAGAGGCTATGAAATCAATCAATATTCTTTTTCACTTTCGTATTGTGCTTTACTTTTCTTTGAGTTGAGCCTAAAATCTTTTTAAACAAGATTGTTTATTTTAATTTTCTTTACTTTTCTAGGAGGATTCCGCCGAAGAGACAGGCTGGAAACTCGTCCATGGTGATGTGTTTAGGCCGCCAAGATGGCCAAAGCTTTTGGCTGCACTACTTGGCTCGGGTGTTCAGATATTCAGCATGGTGCTTATCACTCTTGGTAAGATGCAGCAAGACCTATCCATCTTTCAAATCGTCATTGTACCCTACACCAGTTTATGCAAGTTTGAGCGACACACCCTTTTGGATCAGGTTTAACTTAATTTTCAGAGGAAAGTTACGAATGATTTCTTCTCGATAGCTACGAGAATAATCTTATCATTGCTGTGAGAGGGGGGGGGGGATTTTCATATACCTTATTTTTCTAACAACTGCTACTTTTCCTACAGTGACGGAGCTGATTGTTGTCCCGAAGCCTTTTTCAGGTTGCGGATTTCTTCAGCATTTTTCGAAGTAACTGTCCTCGTAAACAAGGTCTTCGAGGGATTAGATTTTATCTTAGAATTTCTCAATAGATATTATGCTTTGAATTCTCGTCGTTGAGATAAACGTGTAAACAAAACTAAACCTCTTCATCCAAAGACTTGCATCTTTATTTTTCGTCTTCAGTGTTCGCCATGTTTGGAATGTTATCTCCGGCAAGCAGAGGAAGTCTAACAACTGCTATTCTCTTTGTTTATGTATTTATGGGGTATGGTCGATTTTGATGTCTTCATCTCGTTTATCAATTTTCAATTACCATTTTAAAACGCTATTCAGTATCCCTGAAAAGATCAGTATTCAGTATCAGTATCTCTGATAAACGCCGCCCTCTATTAAATGCCGCACCTTCAGCCAATCGTTTGGAAAAACGCCGCCCTCTATTGAACGCCATCCATTTGGAACCTTTAAACGCCGTGGCGTTCTTAACAGTGTATAAGTCTGATTTAAGTCTCTAATTAAACCAAATTAAACCTACGAAAAAATCATTAACTGCTCAGAGAAGATGACTTAAAATCGCAAAAAAATAATTATTTTTAAATGATAAGCTAATCAGTACTTATTCTTTTCTCTCCCTTTGATTTGAATGTATTATAAGATAAATTCCTTAACCATGACCTATTTAAATGTTATCCTTTATTGAATATTGACTTCTTAACAAGGACCACCCTCTCCTCTCCCCGCCAGTCGGCTGATGCCTTTTAAAGGCTTTTTAGATATAAGAAGTGATTTTCCCAAAAGTATTTAGCAAATATTTTTCTTTAAATTCTTTGAGTAGACGTTCATTGTAAGCCGAAATTCTTTGAAATGTTTTTGAGGGAAATGAGTTTTTCCCACTCATAAGCTGAAGTATCTTGACAATGATGACAATTTTTGAATTTCATTATTCATTGACAGTGTCAAGACAGTATTCAATCTTTCAGTTTTTTATGTTTCTATTGTTGTTAAGAACATGATTCCCGTAAGCGTTAACAATTTGTAATGATTTAAAGGCGAAGCTGCACTCCCTGATCCTTGCTAGCGATTATCACAATCCACTGCTTCAAAATCATAACATTGTTTTATATTGCCATATATTGTATGATGATTAGAAAAACTTTCAACCACATCAAATCTTCCATCAGCTAACTAAAACGGTTATTTATACGCGTTTTTATCAGGTATGTATGCCTTTCGCAAAATGAGTTACACTGCATCCAACTATTTCTGTTTAGGGTTTTTGCTGGCTTCCATGCTGGACGAATTTACAAGACGTTGCGGGGCAGTCATTGGAAAAGCTGTGCACTTCTGGTAAGCTTGCCAAACTGGCCTATGAAGCCTTCGTGCGTTTAAAACACCGAACAGATAACTGAAACCATAGAAATTTAGAAAGTTGCTTTCGCTTGGAATATAGCCACAAAATGCAACTTCTATCAATTACCTGAAAAGATCAGTACTTGAAAATTAAAACTTTTCTTTCATCATTTCTGCTGGCAAATAGAAGTTACAGAGATATAATATTATACATGTAATGAGAAGGTTTTTTAGCTAAATTTTTAGTAAAAGGGCTGCAATATATGCTGAACGTATTTGTTAGATCTTGTTATCATTACTGTTTATTACTTTTGCTTTAAAGGTGAACTGACACGCAAAATTAACTTGACCTCAAATGAAAGCATATCGAGCAAAAATACCTGGTACATTATTATTTTTTTAATATTCAACACAGTTTTCGAGTTATTGAGCGTCAAAGTTAGCTACCGAACATTTCCCGAGCACGGACGAGTTTGCCCGAGCCTTCCGCATAATCGTGACGTCACAAACACCATGTTCACATCACTTGAACAACACGGCAGTCTGGAGGGTGGTACTTTCATGACTTTGCGGATGAGCATCGATACATTAATTGAGTAGGTTTTGGCTCCATTCTGACAATGTGATTGGAAAACAGATTATGACTTCTTTACAAACCTTTCATAACAAGATTTGCAAGAATATCGTATTATTCAACGCGTTTGAGGCCCTTCCTCCGTCTTGCAGGACCCAGTGTGTGACGGGCCAACATATCGAATAATGGTAGCGATAAAATATTGGCAGGATTTTTTATTTTCTGGAAACCTAAGTAAAATACTTATATTTTGTTAAATACGGCTGCTGTTTGACTTATTTATCAGGGCTTCCCCCCTCCCCCCAAAAGTTAATCTCTGGTCTTTGATCCTGGTTTACTTCAATATACGCAGTAAAGATTTCGAATTAAAGTCGCTCATTTTCGGCATATTTGTTATTCAATCACATGAAAGATTTTCAGGGGTTATGCACCTGGTACGATCGCTTCGCTATTTGCAGGATAACAACTTAGTAAAATTTTCAACTCCGAGGCCGCTGCCCTCCTGTAACTCGAGTGAACCGATGAGTTTGCAAACCCAAAATAAAATAACGTTCATGATTTATATGGATGTATATCGAAGTAATAATATATTGAATTTATTCGAAAAAGAAGCTAGATTCATGATAAAATGAAAAGATTCTTACATTCGTCCGCATGATTGACTTCAGAATTGAGAATTTCTTCGAGCAGCTAAAAGTGCCTATTCCTTCCAAACATAAATTCCCTCCTAATATAACGCAGTACCAGCCAGCACATATCCTTCGTACATTTCATTAGCCTCGAATTTTCATGAGTCTTGGACCAAAGGCTACGTATATCTCCTCGAATAGTAACTGAACAAGGTGAACTGAACTGTCCAGTCCATGCGTGATTTCCATTCAAGGAATCAAAACATGGTGTTTGTGACGTCACACGCACTGGGTCACATGAAATGCCGACAATGGTCGAACACTCAACGATAATTTCATGACATTTAGGGCGGAATTGCGTCAAAACGGACAATAATAATTAACCGAAAACTTGAAATTAAGATTCCATGCATCGTTTTCTGCATTATATCAAAAAATAGTTTTGCGTGTCAGTTCACCTTTAACAGATAACCATCGGTTTGAAAAATTCATTTTTGCGATTTCATTTACCAGTCTTCAAGTGATCATTATTTTAACTCTGTGCTGTTAAGTTATTTCGACTTAGGGCCTTTGAGTGAATACACATACCGTCGTAAAACTTATGCATTTTTCGCTCATTCTTAGTAACCCTTTGTTTTGTTGTTTTTTCAGACCTCTTTGTTGTACCCTGGCATTGTTTCTGGTACAATTTTCTTTCTCAATTTCTTCATCTGGTCGAAACATTCATCAGGAGCTGTAAGTATATCAAGATGTGAATCATGAGTTTCTATATGAACGTCAGATCCTTTGCTGAGCTCGCCCCTAAATATATTCTCAAAATCTCATGCCCTCCATTGACCACTGCCCTCCAATAAACAGTATTTAAAAATTATTTTGTCCTAAAAATGTTCTTTTCAATCAAAATTCTTTTAGCTTTAACGACTTTTGAACTGACCTGTGCAATGTTCAAATATTATCCTAACACACACGTCTGTCTATAAGCTGGAAAGTTGTTCTCGTGGAAAGACGCTCTCTCTAATAACTCTATATAAATCTTAGATTAGCTTGGTTAGACACTGAGCAGTCCGCTGACGAAACCAAACTTTCGAGATGTTCTGAGAAATACAGAGTTTTATCTTAAGAAGACTGTTAAAAGACTTAATCATTACAAGGCTCTCTTTGTTATATGAGACAATCTCCTCCGCAGATTCCGTTTACGACGATGCTAGCCTTGCTTTGTATGTGGTTTGGCATCTCAGTTCCACTAGTCTTCCTTGGATCATATTTTGGTTACCGTAAACAAGTGAGTGATACCTTTACATCAACAAAAACTGGCTTATCTAGTATTTTTATCTCTCTAGACAGAAGTCACCATTCTGAATCAATTATTCCGTTTATCATAAGTACTTTTTCTGACATGTGAAGTATTGTTTGAGTCATAGCTTTCGCTATCCCAACACATGCTCTTTCTTTTCCATATCGTTTCAAAAGAATTATTCCATAGCGAAAACGTTTCCATAACCCACTAGATTTTCTCTTAACAAAGCGTTAGTCTCACCGAACTAGATATACCTATTGCGATAGTTAACGTAAAAACCTGAATATATAATTATATATTAAGGTATATTACATATTTTGTTACTATATGTTATAAAATTGGGAAAGTATTTGATAATACCAACTCCCAATCTTCCACAAACTAGATTTAACTGTTTTTCATGATGTTCTTAAACGCTTTCAAACGTCTTATGAAATGCAGTAAAGTTAATATATCTTGGTTGTATTGTAAAAATTAACAGTCCGATTTATTATGGATCTATTTGCTACACCTGAATACTAAAGACAACATGCTTACTATTTATTTGTAACAAAGTAAATTATTGGCATTTTTATTGTCATGATCCGTATGTAACTGTAAACGAATTAAATGACCTTTTTACATTTACGTCACAAGACTTATTAACTTTTAGCCATTTGAACACCCAGTGAGGACCAATCAGATCCCAAGACAGGTACCGGAACAAATCTGGTACATGCATCCGGTGCTTGGGTAAGATATTTTATACTGGGCAGTGCAATCTTTGCATGGGGCTAAAGTTCAAGGGGGGAAGCCACCACTTTATTTTATGTGTAAATTGGCAAGTGAGAACGTTGTAAGACCTTTTAAAAGTTTTTGAATTGGGACCATATCCTCTGTAAGAGCATGATAGGCTACCTCTAGATGAGCAGAACCATTTTAATTTATAGTCAGGAACGAAGAGAATTCAATGTAGCCAAATGGAATTTTGAGATGAATCATTCAAATTTGATTCATCAGTATTTATCAGATTTAATTATTGAAATTGTGAAATTTATGATTTGACCGACATTTCAACATCTATCATAAAGGGTCCAAAAAACTGTTGCATGAAATGTTTAAATTGATGGCAATATCTTTTTATCGCCAATACTTTTCATATTTATCAAAAGTATCAGCATTGTATGCTTTGGGTGGGAGACCAAGAATGGAGTTGCCCGGAGTAAATAACAACCTGATCGCTTTTTGAACAAAATTTTTTATTTCTAAGTTAATATTTGCCCCTCTCAGTAATTCAAGACGTGCTTTGTCTGTTTTAAGGTCTAACAGTTTAGATATGAAAATTTAATTATGAAGGGGTAAAAAAATAGACAGATGTAGCTATATGTTTATATTTTAATCTAAATTACTATCATCAGACTTTTCATTTCATTTGAAATTGCTTTTCTAAATAATAAAATATTCATATTATGTTTTTCAGGGTGCTTATGGCAGGCATACTCCCATTTGGAGCTGTATTTATTGAACTTTTCTTTATTCTGTCTGTAAGTTTATTTTCCAGTTCTTCTAGTTTTTTCTATTTGGTATAGTTTTGTGAATTTATGCAGGTAATCCTCAACTATATTTTCCATTTTAAATATGAACCTCTGGTATGTTTCATGACAGTATTAACTCGTTTGTCATCATTTGAAGCTGGAAATAAAGCTTTAAGGTGGGGTGCATTGAGCAAGTTCTCAAAATTTGGGGGAAATTGATAAAACTGAGAATAAGTGAACAAGAATCCAGAAGAATTGGTTTTCCAAAATGCAAGGATTTTTATAATGTTTCATTTTTTATGACGCAACATATTCATTACAATTTTAACCTAATTTATTACAATTAAGTGCATAGAGCAAATCCTCCAAATATGGGGGAAATTTTTCAAACTAAGAATAATGCAAGAAAGACATGTTTTTTAAAAAACACAGAGAGTTTAAGTATTTTTCAATATTTTGAAGAAAACAAAGTACAACTTTATTTTTTACTTTGCAGCTGATTTTCATTTCGCTTTTATCATTTCAAAATTGTCTCTTTTGTTTCAGGCAATATGGGAGAATCAGTTCTACTATTTATTTGGGTTCCTGTTCTTAGTTTTCATCATATTAGGGATTTGCTGTTCAGAAATTGCCATAGTTATGATTTACTTTCAACTCTGCGCCGAGGTGAGATAAGCTTTCAATTCAGTCGCATTTTCATAACTTAATCGAAACAGGGCCAATACAGAAACGAGGACTGATTTATTTTTGCTGACACAGTTTGAAATATCAGTAATGAAATATCATAACGAAATGAACTATGTTTTTTGGCATGAGCTTTCGAATATTAGTATAAAATTCATAGGTATCATCTATAAATTAGTTATCATCTAAAAATGTTCCCTAAATTCCTGGCTACTCATTTCCCTCTGTTCTGAGAAGAAAACATAGACTTTGAATGAAAATTTTCCTTTGCCGTCTATAGTCGCCTCCGCAGTTTAGATATGCCCTCGCAGTAGTACGTATGCCTTACGGATTCAACAAAAAATGTGGTGAAGCCTAAAGAATACACAAATAAGAAAGAAACACAAAGAGGATAATCATTATCAGTTTTGCATATTGACCCAGAAATGGTCTCTAAAGGAATTCATCAAACCTTCGCCTGGGGAAGTCGTAGAAATAATCGTATCCCTGACGAAACTCTAGAATCCGAATATTTTCGTTTACGAAGTTTTCATTTTTGATAGGAGAACAGGATTTAGGGGAATCCTTGTTCGCAGCTTCGAATCCTGCTCTGGTCTTCTCACTCGTCCAGAAAGTTTTCATTTGCATTTTTTGTTTGTGTTCTTTCAGGATTATCATTGGTGGTGGAGATCTTTCTTAATGGGTGGTTCAAGCGCTCTGTACCTAATCGCATACTGCATTTTCTACTTCTGGACAAAGGTATTGTACGAGGCACTGCCCCCTTTGTTTTTTGTTATGTCTTTCTTGCATCGTTGTCTGAATGAGTCAAGCTTTAAGCTGGCTAACAGTAGGTTATCGAAGAAATGTTTCCTCTAGTTAAAACAGAGTTTCTCTACATCCCACAGACATTACGTTCCACCGTAACACTGTTAGATAGTTGGTTAGATAGGATAAATAGACTTTGCAGCACCCTGATAGAGGGAAAATTCATAGATTAGTAACAATTGCCGCTTACAACCACCCCCCCCCCCCCTCCCCCTCCCTTCAAATATATACCAACACTAGTATCGTGACTGCATTAGTCTACAAATCGAATATTTAGATCGACAAGAGTGTAATAACGAGCTTTAACTAACAGTAATAGAGGATGCACAGGCTAACACTTGGAAATCAGCATATTTATGTATTTGTGTCAGAATAAATCAGCATTTCAAAAATAGTTTTTGACTGGGTTTAACATGGCGAAACATTGATAAGCATAATTTTATGTCAAAACTCGCATATCAATCGGTTTGTATAGTGACGCTGTGAAAGATGTAAGGATAAGAGGTGACAAATAGCTCCAATGTTTTTCAGATTTTTACAAGATTCTTTTCATATTAACTACGAAAAGAAAGGAGGCTAGAGATAACTTTGCCGAAGACACACGCGTTGTAGGCAGCATGGGAGGGAGGCTAAGTAGGTAGCTTGGAGGCTAGGTAGGCAACTTTAGGGGTCCAGCGAAAAGAAAAGCGAAAGGCACGTGCAATGACTATGATTGATATACCTTTTGTTTTCTTGCAGCTACATATCGTCGACTTCGTCTCCAGTTTGCTGTATTTCTCGTATTCACTGCTGATGGTTATTGCTTTCTGGCTGCTCACCGGATCCGTTGGTTTTTATACCTGCTACTATTTCGTTAGAAAAATTTACGGAGCCGTCAAAATAGACTGAGTTATAATAGACATCGAATTAGACCTGGAACATGCATCATCAGCCAGGCCTGAAAAATTAGTCAGCGGGTCGGCATGGCTGATAAAAATGACATTTTCACCACCGTAGGGTGATTTTGGCCTCGTAGTAAACAAGGTGCGAATTCCTTATTACATAGGGTCTCGTAAATAGAAAATTACACCCTGTGTCTCTGTACGCGTCATAATATGGTATTCTGGAGCGATGTTGATATTTATATATTTGATCAAATTTTGCTGATGTGAATCGGAACCATTTTTCTGTGATCATGGTGAAATGTGGTACGAAACATGGCTGTGACGTCACAGTGAGCATGTACAAGGGCGATTCTGTAGGGGATTTGCCTTTATGGTAGTATCTAGGGTGGGGTTAAGGTGGGGTTTGACATAGTGTAGAATGTAGTTCATTGTCCCATATTTCTCAACGAGCAAGTACCCACTTTTCTCTACGAAAAGTACCCATACTTGTCTTTTAGCGAAAAGTTTCCATAAAGAAACACGAATCAAGTAGGAGCATGAATCAAGAAATATGAAACAAGTAGGGATTTCATGGCATTACAAAGAGTGCATATGATATGTCGATGGGGGCGAAGTACCCCACCAAGACACAGAAACTGCTGCTTTTTACCTGTAACTGTCCCTTTCCTTAGCATTTTACGTTTAAAAGTACCCTGCCTCCTTCAAGACGATTTCAGCACCTACGCCTTCACAAGGGCGAATCTACTCCTTTCTTCCTTACAGACATACACAATTTGCATTTCAAGACGACAGTACCGCTTACGGACAGTTCCTTGCAGTATGCATATCTTTTCTAATTCTATAAAATCCTGTGGTTGAAGTTACACTTACAATATAATTCAAACAATTTTTATGGTTTAGTATGCCAGTAAATTAAGAGCTTACGATGAATAGATGGTTTTGCACACTGTTTAATTAAACTAACGGTATTTTGTCAGCTAGGTTCGTTTAGTGTTTATTTCCTGACAGTTTCGTCTCTCCCGAATTCATCTGCATTGTGTGTGATTTTATTCATATTTAGATCCTCTAAAATTTTAATCGTTTAAACAGTCCTTTTTTGACTATGCTCTTGCTTTACTGGTTAAGACTCAGTAGCGGAAATTATGTGGTATGGGGGGCTCGCCCCCCCCCCCAATCAGCGATGTCATAGGAAAATTCAGGCTTTTGTCGGATAATTGACAACCGTTTAACGTTTCAAAATTACTTCAAGAAATCGTTCTGAAAAGAAATTTTAAACTAATCTAAGGGGCGTAGTTGCCCAGGAGCCTCTTTAACCTCTCTCTGCCCATTTTACAAAATTTGAACATAGCATAGCTGATTAAGTATTAGCCAGTACTAAATAATCAAACAAACAATATATGACCAATATCAAAACTGCTAGTGAATTGTATATTTAATTTCGATTCCGTAAAGATTAGCCAAAATTTCCATCGGATTCTTCCAAATGAAAGTTATTTTCAAGTATTTCCCACTGAAGAAAACAAGATTAAATGCATAAAATGAACATCACAACTACAATCGTGTTGTTATCATGAACGACTTGTCAAAAGTGTAATCGGTCCGCTTCTTGTATCATCAATTGTCTTAGATGAGATATCGATCTTGATATCAAAAATTACAAATGGATTGTTCTCTTGCTACTTAATCACGGCGTGGTCAGCAACAATTTCTTAAGGGCCCCGCCAAAAAATCACCTATTTTCATCAAAATGTGCAGTTTCCTTAAAATTAGACATGACGCAAGATGTTTTCTTGTCGGAAAATCGTAGGCATGGGCCCCCTCTCTCCTCCTAAATGAAAGCATGAATTTCCGCCACTGTTAAGACTTCATCTACACAATTATTGCTAATTAATTGATATGGCTAAAAATTGCTGCAAAATATGTTTCCTTCAGGTCCATCCCCAACATAAAATAAATTAGAGGCAGAGTAAATCATTTCACAAACATATGTGATTAAGCATGTCAAGTCAAGACAATCAAGAGCCTTCAAGGTAGGGGTATCTGATTAAAAAAAAACGACGATCAATAATGAGGTACAGGGGCGGCGCTAAGAAATTCAGAATGAGGGGGCTCAAGTTGATAACACTATTAGACTAAAAAGACAACTTTTTAAAAACGCACTGAAATGCTTCACCACATTTTATGCCTATGAGTTTATGGGGCAATCGTTATGGTAGCAGTACATTGGAAGGGCGGCGAGAGGTTGTCGGGGGCCTTAGGTATATTCAAAGAGGAAGCTTCCTTGCGAACGAAGCGAGCAGAACATTTTTGCAACCACGCCCTCTAGACTAGCTTAAAATACATTTCAGAATATTCCATGCGGTCCTTTTTTGCAAAAATTTTGCAATTTTTAAGGCGCGGTTTTTTGCGTTTGATTAATTCCAGTCTTAAACTGGAATAGGGCACCATAGACCCCGGCTTTTTATCGAAATATTCTTTGCTTCTATTTCTAGTTTCTTCTATTCTTTTTAATCTCTTAAAAACACTTTTGCAAAAAGGTGGGGGCTGGAGGCCCCCAGTCCCCCACTTGGCACCGCCCATCACGTTGAAAAATTCGCGAAAAATTTCAGTTCTGACAATATTGAAAACTTTTCAATACCGTTAACAGGCGCGCAACTACGGGGGGGGTCCTGGGGGTCCAGACCCCTGCCCTTTTTCTCGAAAGGGGAAAAGTGCCCTTTTTCCTGGAAAATTGCTTGAATATTTTAACTATTACGCTAAAATGGTTGGTCATACAGTAAATGACACACTCCGGAGATGTAATGGACCTCGCAGGAATACAGATAAATTATTTAGTCAATTTTTCACGTACTTGTTGGGTCGAACGTCATCATGTTGCAGTAATAGAGTATATCTTCAAGCCCCAACTCTACAGCGTGTTTTATGATGCGTCACGCACTGGCTTTGAAGAAGAATGGTTCTGGGACTCAAAAACCAAAATAAAGGCACAAGATTTTGAACGGGATAGAGCCTCTACGACCTCTGGTAAGAGCTTGTAAGAGCTTTTTGGGTCGACCAAGACATTTTTCAAGCCTGTCACATAGTTTACAGGGTCATAGAAGACCTTTGCATGAAACGAGCGAATGCAGAGAAATATTCGCGGACTTGTATTAGAAAGCAGTAAAGATGGCACAAAAAGTTGATGTTCAGCTGTTCCGTTCCTTGTCAGTATTACAAATAAGCTGAAAGCAAGACTTGGAGACAGAAACCAGCTGAAGGCAAGGCTCGTGGAACTGTTCAACCTACTCCCACTGTAGTGCGAAGCAAAGAATTCAATAATAATATTTCAAAGAGCAAAATGTCTTCGGATATGGAAGATGATGGGCTGCTATTCAAAAGTGAGCTGGCGCTGGGAAAAGGAGATGACAGTAGGGTCGCCGAGAGGGGGACAAAGGGGCAAACTGCCCTAGGGCCTCGAGGTCTAGGGAGCCTCACAAAGCAATGAATTCCGTTTTTAAATGGAATTTATTAAAAGTAACAAAATTACAATTAAAAAGTAAAACATCTTAAACGAATAAGTGAATTTAAGCTATTTGCAAGGGTGTGGTGGCAAAATTTTTGCTCGCTTCGCTCGCAAGAGGCATTTTTTTTCCATTTCCCCCCTCCCTCGGGCCTCCTAAACTTCTCGGCGGCACTGTACGGCAGACAGAAAGAAGTCATATGCATAGTTAAAATTAAAAGGAAAAAATAAATCACACCTCACCACAAAATAAACCGTACACCACAACTTTTCTCTGTTGATCAGTTTCCCTTGTCTGGCGTACAATTTTTACAGATTTACTAACTGCTCATATTTTCGCCGTACCTAAACAAATGCCCCGGTGGACCTTTAATGAAATTTAATTAGTGCCCTTTTTGTGTCTTGGACCCCTGCCCTCTGAAATTTCTGGTTGCGCGCCTGGTTAACCCTTCAGGAATGCTGATTTTCAAGCGCCCTTTCGCTATAAAAACTTACAAAACCACATAACTGCAGTTTTAGGATGATCAAGAAAACTCAATCTTACTTGAATTCTCTCGGGATATTAACGACAAACTATTAACTTAACCTTGAGCAAAAAAGTAATTCGATAAAGTGGACCTTTAAGAAACCTATTTTTATTATTGATATAGACATTTATTATTTAAAATTTGATATCAGCTACACTGGGAAAATTGGCTATGTTTCCGAATGCACAACACCCCTCCTAATAATTGCAGAAATAAGGATACTTTGGTACAACTTTCCCCTGCCATCTGCCCTTTTCTCCAGCCTTTTCCCCAGCCAAAAGTCAGAGGTCTGAACTTGCTGTGATATGAGGCTAGATGGCATCGAGACTACTCATTTTCCGCATCATTGATTCCTTCCTGTTTCGAATTCTTCCTGGAGACAAGAGACAACCTGACTTTGCAATACAAAAAACTTGCTGAAAATCTTCTTGAAGTCTATAAATTTTAGCAGCATGGCATCAGAAAAAGAACCTGAAAAGGAGCAGCAAACTCCCGGTGACAGCAAGGCAAAGACGTTTCCAGATTTCCCGCCATTAGATCCAGACAAAGTTGCTGCCATGACACACGAGGAAAAACTGAAACTGATTGAGAAGGAAGCCCAGACATTATATGATTTTTGTTTGGAAAAAGGTTTCTCTAGAAGCGACCTTTCTTGGTGCTTGAAACCTCTATTTGGTAGTCCACCAGAGTACATCAAAAAAGTCGTGAAGGACAACAAAAAGTTTTGCGTAACTCTCGCTTTTACCTTTGCGTTGATAGCAGTCGTCGTTGGATGGCCTCCCGCCTACAACATGTGCTGTGTTCACGGGAAACTCGCACTTATGAAGGTATTTAGTCTGCAATATTTTAGTTTTTTTCTTCTTAAAGAGTTTTAACATAGTGTGTGTGTTTATATGATTGAAGTTCAATTTATTTCTGTAAGTGACAAAAGTTCAACGTGCTGATTTGCACGCACGGCTTTCTGCCATTTTGCTTCTCAAGTTCCTAGCCGTTGGGATGAATGGGTTGACGCCGTAAGGCTTATCAATTATCCAAATGTTTTTTTATACTTATATTGCGGCCTTTTTATTTACGAACACTGAGGCACAATTTGCCTAAAATAAAGGCAATTTGAGTAAATCTATATTCCCAGCCTTAGAGTCAGAAGAATAATTAAAAGAAAAGAGCAGAAATTTATTTCTAAATAATATTCTCTTATGTTAAGAAAACAGAGAAAATTTTTTCAGCAAATTAACTATGCCACAAAAAATGCTGCTCAACATTTTTTATTATGTCTTTTAATTTTATTAAGCAATGTCTTTAAAATAATTGTTTGTATTGTATGCCGTTGTATAAAATTAAACATTGAGGTAAGAAGATCACCAAAACCTCAAATTATACACAGTCTGCACATTGGAAATTCAATTCAATTGTGCAATCTGTGCCATTTTGTTTCTTTTCAGGTGCTCCCTTATTGGGACTGGACATATCTGTATGATCAGGACTGTTTGGTGAACAATCCTTATGTTGCCCCACAACCGAATCTCACAAAACAGGAGTGTCAGGCATGCTTTGATTTGACAAAAAATGGGTTGGAAGGAATATCGAATATATCTCATGATGCCATGTCCAATGAATTCCTTCTTGTTGACTTTCCTGCAATAGTTGAAGATGGAACGAAAGGATGGCCTAAACCTGACTTAAGTGTAGAAGCACTTGCCAAGGTATGCTTTGTTTGAAATATCATTTAAGATATGATTATATATATATCATAAGGCAAATGCTGACAGGAGGAAAATTCTTTCCACAAGGGTGCTGCCCAATTGTATCCAACCACTCTTGGTCGGAATCGAACTCAAATTTGCTGCTTCAAAAACCCCTGCTCATTCCACTGAGCTAAACGGTCCAATGAAATGAGCGATGAATCTCCAAAGCCAACACTGGAGATATCACCATAGCCAGGGCAGCTTTTAGTTTCTTCTGTTTCGGCTTCAAGCCTTCATTAGAGCCATTTAAACCATAGTTATATAATCATAAGGCAAATGCTATATGATAATATGATAATGATATATATATGTATATATATTTATGTATTTAGACATATATATATATATATATATATATATATATATATATATATATATATATATATATATATATATAAGGCATATACAAATTATATACTGTTTTACCCGTGCTATAAAGAACATTAAGTTGTCAGGGACAGTTGTCTGATGACTGGGAGATGTAGTTTAGAACTGTCCTGTTCTTTACACCAAAGCACAACTGCTAACTACTACTGCTAAAAGCTTACTGCTTATGTAATGTAAATAGCATTTGCTTATGTGAGAACCTTAGTGCTACCTGTGACAGATTTTATATGTATTTTCTATTTTTTTGATATCATGTAGGAATATACAAGTCACAAAGATTTAGATGAAGTTGGGGACTGTAGATTCAATTCCAGTGTACCAGATGTTGCAAATGTTTATGATTTTGTTAATGCTTATGATATGGGGCAGCTACCTAAACAGTATCATGCTTTTTGGTAAGTTTCCCTGTTTTCCATTTTTCTTGTCTCTCCCGCATTCAAACTTCATTTGATTTATATGTATATATTTGTTCAAAACAAGATGCCAAACAATGAAAGATCTTTCAACTGATTTATTTGAATGAAAGACTAAAACCTGGCCAATAATGATCTATAAAAAGTTAATCTTTGATTTTCATGTGTTTTTTTCATGTCATTCCATATGGTTTTTTATTATTAATTCTTCAAAACCAGGGAAAACTGTGACTTGAAGGCTGCAAAACATTTTAGACTAAACTATAGGAGACCATACTATCTTCCACCCATGGCTGAGGCAGCCAAGATGAATACAATTATGGTGGCAAAAGGGATCAGCGAAGACAGCATTCCTGTAAGTGTTTTTTGAGTAGAAGTTGAGAAGAAGATTTTGTCAATCTTAAGTAAGTGCTGACTTTGTTTCTGCAGCTTTACATTCAGATAAACCACAGATATTATATATAGATTTATACTTTCTGATCGTCGCATGAAGTTGAGGGAAGAAATGATATGCATTTTAAACTAAATTAGGCCCGTTTAAAATGTCAAATTTCTCATGTTTCGAACTTGAATCGAGAACTCAATATATATACATGAGAAGTGTGATTTGTGATCAATTAGGTATGGCAAGTTTAATTAAGTGCAGCAGAAAAATTTGGATCGGCATATCTTGGTGAGCCACACAAGCAAAATGGGGCTGTGTTTCAAACATCCAACTTTTCATGTTGAGAACTCCATGTCTAATTTATTTCCTATCCCAAAACTCCCTTCTTTGGTGGAGATTGCATGTCTATAATTGAATTTCAGTGCGAATAAACCTGAAACAACTGAGCCAACATGGAGTCTGCATATGCAAAGATTTTTTGTGTTTGCTCTCTTGCCTCCAAGTATTGTTTACCTGATGATATTCCACCAACCCTGCATTTCCTCTTTGCCTTCATTCCTTGTTCATCTGCTGTCAGTTTCCTCGAAGCTGTCAACAAGAAGACAGCAAAGACCACCATTTGTGCTCCTTCTTCTGCTTTTTACTAACATCTTCAATCTTGTTTCTGCCAATCCCCTCTTCCATCTTGATTTCCTCAGCAACGTATACAAAACGCATGTTTTTGGGCCATCTCGAATGTCTGTAATCAAACCTGAAATATTTCATGTAAAAACATTCAGAGACTTAAGCCCTGTGACTGGCACAATTAAGTTGTCTGTTTGAAATGAGAGTTGCACCAAACAAGTCCTGGTGCTACCCCAAATTGATTTTAGCTTGGCACATGAGAAGTTGGACATTTGTACAAGCCTTAGGCTCCCATTCAACTCATCTTCACTTACAACTAAAGTACAACTATGCTTCAATGCATAAGCACAATACATTCTTTGACAAAGTCAACTCACTCTGTTCAAATAATTCAAAGGTAGGTATCAAATGAAGGTTTGCAACACAGTGTGGCAAACAAAACAGCAAAAGGCTAGTTTCACTTAACCTACAACCAGCTACTCGTCCTGCCTTGGCTGTCTCACTCTCTCACATTTTCGCAAAGTACATTTTCCAAAAACCTTTCCTCCTATCTTGTTATTTTTGGTGACAACAATAATTAGATATCTATTAATGCTTTTGAAGGGTATTAAATTTCCCCACCACAGAAATTGTAATAATCTTTTCTGATTTTACAGTGGTCATATGAAGATGATGGTACATCTGGTCTCTGGCTTACAGTGGTAAGTTTCATTCCTTTAATCAGCAGAATACCTTGCTTGGCCCAACTTTCTAAAATTGTTTTCTTGGCCCAATTACGAATTTAGTGAAATTTTATAAAATTATTATCTTTGTCAGTAAGAAATTTTCTTGGTCAGTGTTTTTTCTATTCGTACAATACTTTCTTGAATAGGCTGAGTTAAAAGTGGAGTTATTTTACTGTTTCCTGTTGTGATGAAAATGGTTTTGATTAATGAACACCATAGGGTATCAAAACATGCTTGAATATCAATGAGCTGCCAATTATCTCCAGCATTAGTCTTTTGGCTCAGGCCAACTTTAAATGTTTTTAAAAATATCACATGTCATTAACAACAAATCACAGTCAATCATATACTTAATGAATTATTTTTAATTTTTTCAATAATCCTTATACTTTATTTTCTTAATGCTTTGGATCCCTTCATATTAAGTCTGTTACTTTGTTTTTGTTCTTATTTTGTTATCATTTCAACCAAAAATCAAAGTTTTCTAATAGCTGTACATGCAGTGACAAATTTTTTTCATCTGCCAGGATTATTAATTATTTTTAAGATTGCTATTATTTTAAGTTATATGATTGTCATTTCTCTGACAATATTTATCAATCAAGAATTCACCACAGATTATTCATTGAATATTTAAGAATTTCCGAATCTTATTAGGATGTCAAAAGTAGATAATTGGGGAGAGTATATATTCCATATTAGTTTTGTTATTATATTGAGTCAATGAAACACTATCTTGAACTAGGGAATCTTTGTTAAAGAGTCCAATTATCCATACTCTATCATGTGCATTTCTCTTAACAGCTACTTGCAAAAGTTTATATTTGAATGCTTTTTCAGGTCAAAGGGAAGCTTACTGTTTATTTGGAACCTATCGAAGGTTGCTCTGCATTCAAGGGGTGTAAAGGTGTAAGCGGGGATTTGAAAAAAGGAGAAGCAAGTAAGTTATGTACTTTGTTTATACTTCTACGCTTGGTGAGCAAAAGTATCACACCACCCACCACACATAGGCAGCACTATCGCAAAGTTTTTATAGCAAACCAAAATTCAAATAGCTATAGCAAGGTAATTAAAAGTTTTAAGATGACTGCTAGGGTGGAAATTAATGGAAACGTTTCGCTAAATTCAAGGCTAATAATGATCTCTAGGATCACAAACACCTTAATGTGATCTTGCCAAAGTTTACTGAAATTTATCATGTGGCATTTAAAAGTAACCAAATGTAAAAGTTTTACAATGGTTTCAAGGCGTCAAAACTGTCAAATTAAAAATTTACTTTTTTGATATTTTAGAAAGATATTATTCTCAAAATTAAAATAGAAAGTGTTGCCAATGGCTTGAAGTTTTGTTTGTTTGGGTTTTAATCGTGGAATAATGATCATTGGCTTCACAAAAGTGGTTTGAGTTTTGAATTGTATGTTGTTCACCATGCTGACGCTATTATTGATTTGTCCAAGTGGTGCAATACTTTTGCTCAGCTAGTGTATTTTGTGTAGCAGCCCTTAATGAAAAACCAATGCCAAAAGGGACAGGCTTTTTCTAGAAATGATGTAAATTTCTCTATTGCTTTGAATTTTTCAAAGTTTAATACAAGTTGTCATAATTTTTCTTAATTTTTCTTGTGTGTAAATACTTTGTTCTTCTTACAAATTCAAATATTTATGAAGTTATGAATAATTCAATGGCTCACCTGCATATCTCATCTTGCCACCTCTTTTTAGTTGTAGTGCCTCTCCGCCTATGGCAAGTTGATATCTCCCCCGCTGATGAGGGAGAGACAGTTGCTATTGGATCTACTATGCAATGGGATGAAAATGAGGGTCTACCTGAAGAGGAAGGTGATGATGATAAAAAAGGAGATGGTGGAAAAGAATCCAAATGAAGAGACAGATATTGACATGAAATTGTGTCAAATGTTTAGATCTTGTTTTTTATATGGCTCCAACTTGTAATTCTGACATTGTTTTGTGTATTACAATGCAGAATAACATACTAAATATTTTAGTTTTTGATGAGAAATGGAGAATGAGCAGTCTTCTCTCTTACTAGTTTTCTTTTTTCTTTATTTTTATTGCTACCAAGCTTTTAAAGATAGTTTTAAGGACACTGATAAGTTATGCTCATTAAGCAGTATCTCTGTCTCTCCTCTCAATTCGACCACACCTCCTGATTTCTTTGCCTGGAATGACATAGAGCTGAGAACTACATTCTCTGAAAAAGTAGTTGTGACTTTTCGAGAAATGTTTTTGTTTTCTCTTTCCTTTCAAAAATAACTTCCCCTCACCCTACTCAATTTTGAATACATGTTTTTAAAGCACAAATAATAGAAATACAAATTCAACACTGTTTCATGGGAAAAGAAGGCACCATTAGAAAGAAAATTGCAAAAATTTCATTTTACCTAGTCAACAATTTTATCTGGGATTATAGCCTCAGTGAAACTTTCACATCTTTTCATAGATTTTGCCATTCACTTAGCATCTTCAAGGGTGCCATGTTTTCATTGCCTTTTGGTAAAATATGTTTTCATGAATTTCATGATCTTTGGAAAAAGTGTGCCAGATGCTTTTCCCCCTCCTAAGCCCCCACCCTCCCCAGTACACGTTTTTAGTCGCTGCGCACCCTCCTTCGCAGCTCAGTAAGGGCATGGGTCGTGAAAGAAATGGCTGTATTTTCTAATCAACGCTGTTTACAGTCAACCCACCACATTTTTCAGTGGTATGAACAAGCCTTAGGTAGGTTTTTATATAAAAAGTTGTTTTTATGGTTTAGTTACTAATTTGTCTCCAACAAAGATGGTAAGATATCAAAGAGTTGGTATAATATACGTACACGTATCATTTTTGTGGTTTTCCGTTTAGGCCGTTCGTCGTGTGTGATAAATTTAATTTCGATGCTGCAAAAAAGCGGAAAGACCATCATAGAATCAAAGCTACTGTTTCTAATTGGGGTCGAAAATCAGCCCCCAGTCTCTGTTCTCCAAGCCAGACAACAGAGTAGTCTGTGTCGCGTGGACGAGTGGTTAAGGCGGCGCGCTGAAGATCGTAGAGGGTAGAACTCCAGTGGTTCGAGTCCTTCAACAGACAATGCCCCAATGAAACATTTAGGCTCTCTTGCTCCCAATTTCACTGTCTGACATTTCACCCTAGTAGCCGTGTATCTGGATGAATACATTTAAAGACCTGTCTTCAAACTGTTAAATAAAATTTAAAAAAAAGCAGTAGACATTCCCTTCTTTACCTATATCCTAAAATGCAAAGCCCTTGTTCGTGAGGACAATCTTTTACATTTATGATCAGGGTGCTCAAGGAATTTTCTGGGTTCTGAGTTTTTGTAAAATGTACTTTTTCGGCCATACCACTTGTAAGAGTACATTGTATTTTGTATTTTTTGGTCCAGTTATTAGAGAATATTGAAAAAAGAAAATTTGATTTAATTACATTCTTGAAAAACAGAGTTGTGATATTACCCAGCTTAATTTGATATGTATAGCTAATTTTGATCCTAAAAAATACTTTTTGCGTTGAATGTTTGAATCCAAACTGATCAGCCTTTATTCTGGGTAAACCAAAGTATCAATCCCCCGCCCCGCCCCCTCAATCCCCTGGCTCAAAACAGCAAAATGGTTTTGTTGGCACCCAATGTGGAATCCATGTAGCTTATGTGGGAGATATCTGGCACGGGCTAACAATTTCCCTTTGTATATTGTTTATTGGTATATATTCTGTGTGAGTTTTTCATGGATTCTGACCTCCATGGGCACTGGTGTGCTATGAGGAAACAATTTTGTCAACTGTACACAGTCATGGTAAAATGAAAGACAATGACAGGGGTGATGTGGCGAAAGAATTCTAGAGGGGACCAGAAAGAAAAATTTTCCGACAAAATTTCTTTAATTTAGTTGAAATAGAAGCATTTCATGTAAGTGTTAAGGGAGGTGGGGCAGAAAAACTCACAACTTTTGCCTTACCTGGAAAGAAATTTAAAATTCACTTTTATCTTGTCTCTGTTTCTTTATACTTACAGTGAACCCCTCTGACATCTGTAGATTAGGACAAGGGTAGAATAAAGTTACTACCTGAGGCAGCACCATGGTTGCCGCTAAAGGGTAAAATTTGTATGATCTAATGCTTCAAATTCGCCAGGAATCGCATCATTTGAAGCAAATTTTAATCATTAAATCTTATTCTTAAATACAATATCCACTGGGGAAAATCGATGGTTTTGATTGACTTCTACCTTGTTTTACCTTACGCAACATAACTGCATAAATTTTCAAACCTGAGACACAATTTTCAAAAATCTGGTGATAAGCACAAAATTGGTACTGTCCTGGTCTTCAATATCAAATAAAGATATAATTTATACCAATTTTGATCGATTTCCATAACCAAATTTGACCCTTGAAGTTTCGGATTTTAGCTGACAAAGTCTGAAAAGCAAATCACTCTATGGTAGGAATCAGTAAATCCTGAAAAATCATTTTGTTTTGTGGAAATCTAGTATTTTCTTTACAAAAGTGAAATGCTTCTCGAATTTACGGTGAGTACTTTAGTCCAAGTAATTTATGTTGCTAGGAGTTTGAAAAGTAACCCACAGCTCAAGCTTGAGAATTTTCTGACAAAAAAATGATTTTTCTGAAAATCCAACAAATTTTAAGAGCAGAGGGGGCCATGACCCCCACCTGCCAGCCTCGATGCCCCTGGACAATGATGAATTTCTATGTCTTTGTTTTGGCATTTTGTGAGGGGTTGCATTCATTCAAAGGGGCATTAAAATGAGTTTAAAGGGAGTTTTTCATGCATAATTTTCGAAAAAATATTCTATTACAGCTACATTTTAATTGGAGAAAAGGACCGTAACCAAAATTTCCTGTTTGCAACATATTCAAATAACTGAAAAATTTGTAAACGCCAAGTGTGTTCTTTATCTTTCTATATTTTTTAGAAATGCGCTTTTCCAACAAGGGGAATTTTGTGAGAGGGTATTTGAAAGAGGGGGCTGTATTTGGATTTTAAGATTATCAAAAGGGTTGCCCATTCAAGGGGGACATTAAAAATAAAGTGTTTCCTCAAAGTAATGCTTTATGTTTTTTTGGAACCTTATTCTGACGTTTTATGCTTTGAGGAGTGTCAGACGAAAAAGCTTTTAGTATGTCGTAAAATGTTTGCTTTTTTCAAAGCCATTTTCAAATTCTGTACCATAAAAAATTGTTTATATCCTTTTCGATATTCAACTATGAAAAATAAAACCATTATAAAGGGTTCTCACCTCTCAGGCACGCCACAGCTAGGGGGCTGTAGCCCCCTCACTTTTTTTGCTGAACTATGATATTCAGGTAGTGGCCTCAAAGATAATGGGGCAAAACTACAATGAAAGCTTTCCAATTTGCCAGAGTGGGTATTGTCATGAGCCATCTGAAGTCTACACCAAACACCCTCACTTTTCCCGCATTACCAACATCAGCTGAGGACTTCTGTGATGGATAGGTCAGTTTAAATGCACAAAGGCAAAAAGAGAAGACTCTTCATTACTGTATTGGTGGGGGGGGGGGGTCCACAGTGGTCATGGTCCACATCTAAGAAAGAAATTAAAATTGTAATGAACAAGGACCAAGCCCCGCAGTCCCTAAAACCACTGCTGCTTTGACTAAGTCAAAAAACACGCTTTGCACTACTGGAATAGACATCTTGCTAAAGTGATGATTTGCCTGAGACATGTCAAATTTCAGCCTTTGTTCTACATTTGTTAATACTGTCTTTTTTACATCTGATCAGTAACCACTGCAAATCATAGTGAAAATAAACCTGTTTGAAGGATCTTTATCAATGGTTTGAAAAGTATAGAACCCAGAGTCAATCTATGCTAAATAACATTATTAGCACATTGTCAAGCTTTTTATATCTTAGTATTATTAGAGATCAATTGCTCTAAATTATTATTCCATGCTTAAATATCTAGTTTCTGAATGTTTGGCCCTTTATGGTGACCCAAAATAAAGTAGCCCTTTATATGATGAGCTTCTTGAAGAAATTACTTGTCACAGTCTGCCTATTGTTAATTTTAATTGTTTTCCAGATTTACAAATTTGGACTGTGTTTCTAAAAGCTGAAACTGACCACTGTCTACCAGTAGCATAACTGGCCTAGGTTTGGGAAGGAGAAACTCTTGAGGGCCCCAAAATTAAAAGTTTTAATGCTACAGGTTCATTTTTATCCGTTGAAGTTTTCTTTTATGCAACAGCTGCCCCCCTCTTTGTTTACTAAGTGGTCACTCCGATAAGAGTTCTTTATCTCAATGACAACAAATTTATTTTACTGTTCATTTGAATTTTGTTCTATTAGGAAAATGGATATGATCAAACCAGTCATCACAGATATAGCTCTGTGTGGCCTTGAAGGCATCACACAGACAGAATTATGGACCATGTTGAAGAACCAAGAGCCACCTTTGGCAAGAGAAGATGATGATGACATGAAAGAATTTATTTGGCAAAGGATCACAAAATCGGAACATCTTCAGTTTTGGTATTTTGATAGCAAAAAGAAGGATTTGAAAAAAGGATCAAAGAATAAACAAAAGGCTAGCAATCAATCAAAGGAGAAGTTCGAGGATCCAACTGGTTTGTAAATCGATGTTTTCAGGGCTGTCGCTAGCGCGCGGGGGGGGGGGGGCGGGACCCCCTCGCTCTGCTTGCAGGGGGCCTCCCCTTTTAGTTTTTCCTCAAGGCCTCTCATTGCTCAAAACGTGACTTCTAGAGTAAAATAAAAAAGGTACCCTCAGGTGCTAAGGTGAAGAAAATTACACCGCACAATTCGAAGCGATGATTGACTGGCGAGAACATACTTTTTAATAAATGAAATAAACTGCGTCAAAATTCCATGCCCCCAAAATTTATATATTTAAGGCCACGCCCTAGATTTGTTTTTTGAAAATCCTTGTATCTCATTAATTTATCAATCAGCTAGAGTGGGACCTTTTTATCTCTTGTATTTTATTATATTGTCATATTGGTTTGGTTGAAAGTACCATGTCCTTTAGTTCTTTTCAAGATTATCATGCAAAATAATACCCTATTCGACAGTTTAGTAACTTACGACAGCATTGGCACAGGGACCCCTCCATTTTTGGTGCTGCATCCTTTCTGCGCGAATATGCAGCAGGGACAAAACATTTAACTCTACTAAAAAACCGATTTCCTAATTTTTCCTTCACCGTCACTTACCCGTTTTTTAATCCTTGATACGTATATACTAACACAAAAATAGACTGTGGGATGTCTATGCGAACAGTCGTACAACTATTATTAGTTTTTAGCCCCCCCCCCCCTGTTTGCATAACAGTTTTTTCTCAGCCTCACCCAAATGTTGAAGAAGAATGGGGGGAGGGGGGGGGGTCCCTGGCCAGTATCTCAAAAATCAATAGCAGGAAGCGAGAATGCTTCATTTTTGTCTATTAGGAGGCTGAGCCATTCGCTCAGGCCCCCATAATGGTTGACCATTCCATCAAATTTTCATCTCCGTAGCATGAACAAACGACAGTAGTCTATGAATTTAAAGTTCCTGTTGAGAAAGCCGTTACCCTCCCCCCTCCCCTCTCCCCCCATGACCCCAGAAAGTCCTTTCGAATAAAGGCATCTCCTGTCTAAGAAGTGAATGCAAAGATTTTACTTCGCAGACACTAAAAAACTTAAATTTTATCTAGATGATGATGGAGGTATCAACGAAATCTCAAAACTACCAGAATCCTGGATTGTTGATGTTGAAAACAAGATATATGGTTATTGCCCAAATTTCGATAAAAGAGAGAATATTACACTAAATGTAAGGCAAGAATCGCTTAGCCATCTTGATTTTCTTCAGAAATGGGATAATGCCGTTTTCATTGTTGCAACAAAGGAGCTCAGACGCCGTGTGCTATTTGGAGATGGCAATCCACCTGACCTCAAAGTAACGCCAACACGCTACACGTTTTTGGAGATTATAGGGAAAACGCGAGAACGCGGGTTTTTGCAGAAAGATTTCCGCGATTTCTCGATGGACCCGCGTACTTCGTTTCATCACGTGAAAGTTTTGATTAACATGGGTCTTGTCACAAAACAAGTGTATAATTTACGGCGCGGAGACAAGGCTGCTGGACCCATCACACAAATCCGGACCAATATTTTGTTCCTAAAGCAATTCCACAGAACCATTCACCAGGACAACGATGCCCATTGTGAAAAAATCTGTCAGATCCTAGAGTCAGAACCAGGGGGTATGATTGAGTTCAGTGAACTTAAAGACAAAATTGGCTGCTCAAAGAAAGTCTTTTGTTCAGTAAGACGCAATTTGTATAGTAGAGGATGCATTCAGTATTTGCAGAATGGAAAAGTTTTTAACTTTGAAAATGGGGAAGAAAATCTCATTCACAAGTTCCATAGCTCTGTACCGCTATACATCCAACTGCTGAAACAATTTAATAAGGTTGACGGAGGTGATGTGGACGAAGATGAGGATAGCATGTTTATGTCCAAATGCAAATTTACAGAGCCACAGCTTATTCAGGGGATCCCATTATTGCAGCAAGTTTATTGGATAATAGACAGTGCGAAAGAAAGGGGAATGACCATTGATGAATTTGGTGCAATCGCTTGTGTGCCATATTACATGGCAAGATCATTCACTAGACAACTTCAGCGAAGGAACTTGCTTAAGATTATCACAACGGATATTGCGAAACAGAAAGTTTATCGTTTCGTAACGACAACTCATGTGCACAGAAGCGAACAGTTTAAGAAAATCACAGCGGAAATTGAAAAGTCTGTGGATTACAGAGAACAGACACTTGTAGCCATTGATAGTCAAGGGAAGGGGCCTGGTAAGTAATTACGTCACTTATTGCTCGAGCTTCAATTTGGAATATCACTCTATATTGTTTTGCTCCCTTGAGACATGACCTATTTCAGATTGCCGATTCCCTTTCTTTGAACAAATAATCCACCTGAGAGTTGGCATGCTTGATTACCAAAATATTCGCATGCATGATTGTTAGGAAATTGTTAGGAAATTCGCATGCATTGTCACGGACTGCCGATTGTCGACTCCTTTACCAAGGGACTAAGGTGAACAGTCGTTAGAAAATTGATGGCCTTGTTATTTCTGTGTTGCCGCAAAACTTTATTCTCCGAATAACAAGAATTGTCTTCTTATTGCTTATTCAGTTAAGAAAATAATAGCTGTTTCGGGTTATTTTTTTTAGAACGTAGCTCAAAAATTAGCGAGCAAGGGACTTCGGCACTCACAACATCAACTGAAGCCAAAGTTGAGGCGAATGTAAGCCTCCCTGAATCTGTGCAGACGGTCGAAAGCGAAAAGGGGAAATCAAAGGCGTCTCTTTCTATAAGAGGAATGCGGAGGCAAAACAAAATATTCGAAAAGATTAGAGAACTCAAAGTCATCGAAGGTTTGTAAGCATTTTTTTGTGATTGGTGATAGCTGAATTAATGATTTTGCTATTGGTCAGGTTCCGTAATCCAGTCTTTGTGGACCTAACTACGTAGACTTATTCTCTAGCATCATTGCACATTCCATTGGGTATGGCACCTACTTAATAGTAACGTCACAACATGGGAATTTTCATTTTTTGCTCACTTTTGCATATATAGGATCTCAAACGTGGACAGTGGTACAGATGGCTGACCTGGCCCAAAATATGTCAAAACCTTGGGTCTAACGGATAAATAAAGTTTGCACTATATGCTTATCGCAGAACTCCTTTGTTCCAAGCTTTATGCTATAAAAGTTATGCCAGTGAGGCCAAAAAGAGCCTAGGATCCCTAAAATGCCTGGTTCTAGGATCCCTAAAATGTGGTTTTAGAAGGGATTTAGAATAGACAAAAGATTTTTCATTAGAGACTTTATCGAGTTAATTTGAATCTTTTCTTTAAGGATCCAACCAAATATACAAGGCTGTGCTGTTTTCTGAGCAAGAACTCGGCATAAAAGAAACAGTTTGCAGAAAGAGCATTCATCGGATACTCAATCGCCTTGCTGAAACGAACATGATAAAGAAGTATGAGGTCGAGATCGAAGAAGAAGGCCAACCACCAAAGACATTTGTTTACTACTGCGATGCTAGTATCACCAGGGAGGATCAGCTCTTCAAAACAGCTGTCAATGAAACGAAATTCAGAATAAAGGGAATCGGTAAATTTTCTGCTATTTTTCAAATGATGAACTACAAATTATCCTTGTTTTTCTGTATGGGGTAAGACAGGGCTCTTTTCCCGCTCCTTTTTGCTTCATTCCACTTTTTTGTGGGGTTCGTTACTCTGTTAACATGTTATTGTCCGATTGAAATTTCTTTTTGCACTAAAATATGGAGCAGTTTTGTCAGTATCGTAACAGCTATTTTATTCCAGCTTTTGCGAGAGCGTTTGGCGACATGTGTATCTTAAGATGCAGAATAAGTCTATTGTCAACACACGTCATTTTGGTATTGATGATGAAAAATGCAAAAGGCTGTTTTATTAAATGCTTTATTCGATATGTAGATAAAAAATTATCCCTGGTTCCCATTTTTTGCAAATGCAACGCATTCGTTGTTAATATTGTTATTGCGATGACCAGTTATGATACATCAGTAGTGTGGCCATGGCTGAAGGCCTCCCGCCACCCCTATTAATTCCCTGCAGCGCTCTTTCAGTTTATTTACAGAATCTTTAACAGAAAGTAAATTGAAATCTCTTTTTGTAGCTCTGTTCTGTTCCAATCGCCCTCCAAATATTTAATTATTCCAATGACCCTGTTTCTGACAGTGTTACCGTGCACTTGTGTAAGGTTGTTGATTTTTTCTTCAGTCGAAAACAAACTACAACGGAAGAGCAAAGCAAGAGCAGAATATGTTGCAGATCGCAACAGCAAGGCCCCAAACAACGTGTCCTTAATGGACTTTGTCACTACCGAAGGAGATGCTCAGGATGGAGACGAGACAGATACTGATGATGAGGCTTACGAGCCGTTGACTGGATCTGGCTATCAACGGCCTCAATATGGTTTTTTGCCTCGCTTTCCCCGCATCCGCATGCTGCATTTCTATATTTGGCAACTGGTATACGGCAACGAAAGAGATGTACCTGCGGATGACATCGCCGAGTTGGAGGAGCACGGGGATAGCTATTATATTGGTAGTTTCGACTGGGTCTCAAACTTGAAGAAATTGCCACCAAACAGACACGGCAAAGGTAAGAATTGCTCATTGCTCAATGAATTGAAGCATTTATACTGTTGAGTCAAGCTATAAACACTCCCATAACATCGTATTTTCATGCTTTCCCTGAGTGTCAGGGTCATTCTCTAGGAAGGGCAGAAAATTTGTTTTTTCTAAGTCAAGATAGGTCTCGCAGTGGAAGACCATTGGAAATATAAGAAGTGTCCTACGCAAACCTTGTTTCTTGTTCTTAAAGAAAGTTTTCAAATCTTGGGCTTTCTTTTCGAGGCCAGGACGAATGCTTACCTAGACGCTTGGTGCGTTCTTAAAGATATCACGGCAGTGTTTGGCATCCTTTTTTGATCCACTTGATTTCTTCATTTAAAAGACAACAGGCACATCACCAACAGAAAATGTTGAAAAATGAAACTCTGTGGCCTATATTAACAATATAAAGCTGTTCACATCGAAGTTAAGGTGCCACACCCTCTTCGGAAAAATAGTAGCACTGCTAAACGTTCCCAGCACTTAACCTCCTTGATATGCTGGAGTTGGTCATTTGATGTTCGTAAAAAGAACTGTGCCACAATGTACAAGAAATGATTTAGGATAGTCAAAAAGTAATTGTCTTGGCAGCATTTGCAAACATTCTTTATCATACCCACAGCAAAACTATTTTACTGCTTTTGGGTGTTGCAATTAAACTCCTTCGTAGATATTACCACCTTCCGCCCAGGCCTTACTTCTGCAAGCCCTCCTCTTTACTTATTAATGTCTACCTCTGTGTTTTGTAGGCTATTTCCAGACCGGGGACGTTTTGGCAATTATGCCTTTACTGGTGTTCACAAAATGTGTCGGCATTTGTGCCAAAAGCAAAACTCTGGAGAATATGCTGAAGCACCCGACCAAGAGGTATACACCCCTCAGGGACTTGCCTCCCCGCCTCAAAGGAAAATTGCTCCGATTGAAAAAGGGTGTTGGTAGCTACGTTGGGCACTTCATCGAGTCGCTTCTTCTTCTTACACATATGGGCCTGTTTTACACAACCCCGGAGAAACTGCCTGCTAACAGAACTCAAATCGTTCTTTTTGTAAGCAGAGAAGCGATGCTGCTGGACACTACACTATCAGAGAAAGGATATGCCAAGGTAAGCCTTGAATACAACGTCGATATTTTGTATGCTGTTATTGATAGAAATATTTTGCTACTGGCTTTCCTTTTCTTCAATAGCATTGTCATTGCAACACCGACAAAAATATTATCCCTTAATATGAGCAAAATGTCTGATTCTTTTTTTCGTTTCTAGAGACATTAGAAATTTTGTTCTTCATTTCTGGTGTCGTTACTAAAAGGACCAAAGAAGTTACCTTTTTTTATCTTTAGAAAGAAAGAAGAGACTAAAATGCCTTTTCTGAATTTTTTCTAAGAGAACTCTGAGAAAGGTTTCTTCGCTGTTAATGTTAGCCAATGGAGTGCAGATTTTCTGAAGATGTGGTTCTAGCTGATTCTGTTTCACAAGTCGGGTTTTTTTCTCAGAGCAGAAATCGCTGTTTGGAAAACTGTTTCTAGAAGCTGTGATTCAATGTTACTAATTTTTGACCACTTTGAAAAAGACATTTAGATTTGTATATTAAAGGGAACAAATAGCGGTTTATGGTTTGTTGCCCTTTCCTTCTAGACGCGACTTCCTGCAGACATGGAAGAGTTTCAAAAGCAGCTGTACAGATTTGACGGTTTAACCAGCCTTTGCAAGTATTGGAAGGACGTTCAGTACATTTGTTTGAACACAAGGCTTGGACTGATGAGAGCGCTGCGAAAGCCCGCTCAAGACCCCGAGGGCTATGTCGAGAAGAGGCCTAGGGTGTACAGGACTTCCATGACTTTGAGAGACTTTCAGGTACGTTAACGCCACTAGTCTAATACGTTATTATGACAAGATGTAATACGGTAAAATAAAATAGCAATCAATGCCATCAAAGAGAAAGAATTAAATACAATATAATACAGAAAGACATTACCTTATAGAACGATACGTCGATATACCAAAGCCTTAAACTGCCATACTTAGCAATACAACAACGTTACAGCACAGTGAAGTACATTAGTTTACAGTTTTATTTATAAAAACATAATGCATAGCTTTTTGTGAAGCCATCTGGTATGAAATTTTACGAAATTTGGTGTGGCCTAAACCATGCAAGCAGGCCTGAAACTGACTTAGAAGCAGTGCAATATGACTCAAAATTTTTCCCAACACTATTTTTCATTATTCTCATAGGAGCATTTCCCAACCGAAGACCCTGCAAACGCGGTCCCTAAGCTGTTCGGCGATGGCCTAGGTGCAGCTGGGTTTGATTCGACATTTTTTGGTCACTTGCCAAAGAACTGGGCCTACACGGAAACTAGGAAGAAGCAAATTGCCCTACTCAATGAGAAGATGCTCGTCGCAAAAAATGAGTCAAGAAATATTATACCCATTACTGGTATGCTTTATGTTTTGATAAAATTTTGCGGGTCGCCTTTTTCGCGGCTAAATCTTACTCTAGCCTTGCATGAGTTTTGAATAACCTTCATTTCGACAATTCAACCAATCAGTGGTCCGCATTTGTTCGTGTCCGCTTTTATAAGCCATAATCATATTTGAAGTTCAGAATTTTCCTCAATGAAGAAAATAGCTTGCTCTGTTCGAAGCAATATTCCTTTTTCAGTGAAAGTTGAATTAGAATCTCTCAATCTTTTGTTTGTGTTTTGTTATTCATGTAATTTTTGTAGAATTCCCGAGAAGGACAGTCAGCTCTGTTGCTGCAAAGGCGAACGATGGTGGACGAGGCAAAAAACGAAAGCGAGTGTTTGACAACAAAATTGTCAATGAGGGAGTGCCCCACAAGAAAGGGAAAACCGAGGAAACCCAAGAAGCGACAGATGCAAAGCTAAAGAAATTGACAGTCGCCCGATTAAAGCAGAAGGCAACGAAGATAGCTAAGGTGAAAGCAAAAGGGCATAAATGCGTGAAGGATGATGTTGATCTAGCTGCGTTGAAACGCAAAATGTCTGTGAGAGTTAGTTTCAGCCCGCGGGAAGACGCAGCAATCTTAATGGCCCGCGTTACTGCTGGCCTTTTAGAGCTTGATATAAAGAAGGTATGTAGATTGAAGAAATTTGTATCTATTGTACTTACCGTTGATTTCCGTTGAGATAAACCTCATTTATGCCGCGAAGATACTTGCTTTTCGCTGAGAGCATTCGCTTTTAGTCCAGTTTGTGGTAGATTTTCTCTAAATCAGTAAAATTGCCCCTTTTGACAGGCTAAAAGCAACGCGGCAAGAAACTACACTAAGATCTGAAATACAGCCTTTTTCCCCACATGTGCATCTTCCCCCACCTTTGAAGTGCTTCCCTACGTCTTTGCTGTCATTTATATGCCAAGTAATATATTTCTGGTCTAAATTATGGCTTATATATAACATATAATAATAATAGTCTAAATTATAACTTTGTCTTATACATAGTTGGCTAGAGATAGTAGTTTTGAAAATTGTGCACATCAACAATTAATGCGAAAAAGTTTTTTACATGAAGAAAAACTTGAAAATTGCCTTTCCAAAATTTAAAAGGATTCAGTTTTCATTTATTGACTTCATTTAACACGTTTAAGTTTTTTTGGCACATGGCCTAAGAGCTACCAGCTTTTATCGCCCCATTAAGGCCATTATTGTTTTACGTTGCCAATAAACTGATAACTGAAAATTATGTTAAAATTGTTTTTCAAAGCTGAATTACTGGGTAGTGGCAAGGAACATATTTCACAAAGAGATTCCAGAATCAAACGATAAAACAACGGAATCACTGGGACGTCGTGCTCGCTACATGCTTAAGAATTCGGCTACGGATCATAATCTGAAGAGCTGCATTTTGGAATGCACTTCTGATCCTGATTTTGAATTGAAAAAGCCAAGTCGGCAAGGTGAGTCAAAATGATTGTTTTCTGTTTCTTGAACTTCCTTACAAGAATCTGCAATGTTCAACTGTAACTTACGCACTACACAGACACGGCTTTTATCCAGTTTTGTTGATCAATTCACACTGAAAAATCTATCGAATGATAAATCTTTTCTATTCATCTTATTTTCAATAATGAACAATTGTAAGTAGGTTTTGTATAATGGTTCTTTTACGTACTAGTAGTGCTTTAATTTTATTCTGTAATTATCGGAGGCTTTGTCGTAATATGGCTTCTGCTAAAGGACAACTCTCCTTAACAGAATGAAATATTTGAAGTACAGATATCAAATTGTTCTTTTTGTTCATTTTTAATCAAACTAGTTTCGACTTTGCATTTTACCTACGTATTGTTTATTTCTCTTATACTGTTACTTACATACCTAGAAATTTTTGGAAGCACTTTCATATCCTGTTCATGTTTACTGTAAGCTTTCTCTTCATTTCCTTTGCGTTCGTTTTTAGGAGATGCTTGGAAAGCCGCTTTCAGAGATGTGTACGAAAAAGTGAAAAAGCGATTCCAGCAAAAACTAACACCTGTGGAGTTTCAACATGAGTTACCGGACACTTTGAAGGAGCTTGAAGAAGCCTTCGTCATCAGCAAAGCTTTTGACCAGACTTCCAACACTAATACCAAGACTAAAGTACCAACCAGCAAAGATATATGCCTCTGCGTCCTAGAGCAAATCGTGCACAATTCTCTTGCCAGTCAGAATTTGAAGGAAAACATTCCATCACTGGTGTTCCATGTTTTCGACCGCTACCCACCGAATTGGCTAGAAGAAACCTTGATTTCGATGAAAGCCAAGTCACTGATTTCGAGGCTGCGGCTCCGAGTGCCGCGAAGGCGAGCGCTGCCTATAGCAACAATGACATACAGCTTGTCTGTTAGTTATGAAAGGATATTCGAGATGCCTATTGCAAATAACGTGTTTCCTGCTGCAAGAAATTTCTTAAAGATGCTCAAAGATGGTGCAAAGCATGTTGGGAGGTCCATTCTCGGAAAACAACATGGGAATGCTAGTATAAATGACAAATTGAAGGATGGGGCGAAGAAAAAGGAAGATGGCAAGTTAAATACTCCTGATGTAAGTAGCAAAAATGCTGAGGGTCAAGAAATTGTGGAGGAGGATGGCAAAGAATCACAGGGAACAAATGACAAAATACAGGTAAGTGCGTACCATTTGGAAGTATTCAGTAGTATTTGGTAGTATTCAGTAGTATTTGGTAGTATTCAGTAGTGTTCGGTAGTATTCAGTAGTGTTTGGTAGTATTCAGTTGTATTTGGTAGTATTCAGTAGTGTTTGGTAGTATTCAGTTGTATTTGGTAGTATTCAGTAGTGTTTGGTCTTCTTCCTAATAAATAGTGTTTTCTAGGTTCATCAAAAAATTCTTATATTAAAAGACGAAAATAGATCCCTCTCAGTATCTCCCATAATTTTCTTGGCTGCTTTGTCAAAACATGTGAAATTCTTCAATTTGTTGTCTTCTTTTATCATGAAATATTTCAAAGCGAAAACAGACAAGCATTTATAACTGAGGTAGCTAACACGAAAGGAAATTCTTCGAATGCGTCATTCTTCTGCTCACATTTCTTTCTGTCCTCTTCTGGTTGTAAATATCTGTTTGTCTTTTGCCATTACCCGACGCATATACACAGAATGCTATGTTCTTACTTTTCCATGCTATCTTAAAATTTATTTAACTTTAAGTACACTGTTGAACTAACTAGCTCTCTGACCCTGGCAGAAACTTATAACAGTCCCATCAAGAGCGGTCATTGTGAATTTGGAATGTTATGTCAAATCAGAGCACGCCTTAGAAAAATCATTTTTGATCACGTGTAAGATTCACATAGGGGTTCTTAAGCATTTGACAAAACGACATTTCAATGTCCAACGAAATATTATTATTATTCTTGATATCTGGGGTGCTTCTGTTTTTGTTTTGTTTCTTTAACACAAAGGTTTTTTAGCGTTTTGTCGAATTACAGGGCACAGAAAGCACCAAAACTGGAAATGACGAAGCTGCCTCGTCCACATCTGCACAGATTTTTCCAGCCTCAAACCCAGGCTCATTAGTCTACTCAAGAGACGAGAGTCTCGGTGGACACGTGGCAGGTATTTTCAGTCTGGTTATTTGCAACAAAGGCGTTATGGAGCTGGAAATTCCGGATGACATAGTCGAATACAATCAATCAGCTAGTCAGGGTCTTGGCAAGACCGACGATGAGAATAAGATTACGTCAGTTACGCTGCTAAAAAGAAAGCTGTATTCAGAAAACATCGAGGAGGCACTGGAGATAGGAAAGAATCTTAATGATATGGAAGTGGATGAAGATTTTGACGATGTGGTTGGTGATGATGATAATGATGACCTAGATGAGGATGACGCTCATACAGAAGATGTTGCAGAAAAAACCCCAGGCGCAGGTAATGAAAGCCGTGGTCCTTAAGAATATATTGAAAAGGAATCCATTCCATATATTCAAAGGAATCTCGTTTCAATTGCCCAGAAGAGTTTCATATTTATGAGTCCCGATGGTTTGGGGGGAGAGGTGTGTAGATGGGAGAACAGGCCCGACGGAACCGGGGGGGACTGGAGCCCCCCCTCCCAATAATTGCCAAACTGTAGTATGTTTCCTTTATAACAGTGTACTGAATGAGAAGGAGAACAATGGAAAGCCCCCCCCAATATGAATTTCGTTCCGACGGCACTGGAGAATAAAATAGCCTGTCCCTTCCAAAATAAGAAGCAACACTCTTCCTCTGCGGGAACAACTTCTTCAGTCTTGCTATTGATTCTGCAACTGGGCAACATTTCATAAAAAGCCAGATTGTTAAAGAAGCTTAAAGGCGACATGTTTTGGGTAACTGTAAAAGCCCGGTCGTCTTTTCGTCTAGCAGTTTCAGATCAATCTACATAAAAATGAATAGTGGCTATTTTATATCGATGTAGACAGAAGGAGTTCGTGTGCATCTTAGGGCTCCATTTGTTATGTTTTCAATAGGCAAGCAGCATTGATTGGACAACAATTACAGTACGTTTCTGATTGGCCCATACCATATTCTGACTTTCGATAGGACAAGTTTGTTTTTAAATGTTTACTTTTTTCAAAGACAATTTCAAATTTTGTACCGCTTAGATATTTCACGTTTGTTTCTTGTATATATCGTTGTATTTCACATTTGATTAAGTTTTTCGTTGTGTCCTTGTATTTTTTAGCTTATATCTTTTTTACCGCTTGTAAGCCTACGTGAGATAAATAGCTATTTATACTCTTATTGCAGATACTTCTGATACAGAAAGTCAGCCTGCAATTGAGGATGACGTAATACGACCAAACAGCAAGTTAGGACAGCTTGAGAGTGGATTTGAGAAAGATGGCAGCACCCCTTTTGGTGGCAAAGATAATTCAGCTAGCACAAATGAAAGACTTGAACGCAGCTGTTTAAAAACAAACCGCAAAAATAAAACAGATGGCGATGAAAGTGCGATACCTAAAAAACGACGCAGAGTGACTTTTGAAGATGCCTCTTACAAATCTGTGACCAATGCTCTGGAACCGCGCGGAGAAAGTTCAACAACGCCGGACGTACGTGCGGTAGGAAACAAAAACAAGGCGTCCCCAAAAATTCAAAGAAGAGACTTGCCATGTGTGGTTAATTTTGAAATGAGCACTGCAAGTGGTACGATGTCATTTCTTTCCGACCGAAGTTATGTAAGCAAATTTGATGATGGCAAAAACTCAAAGCTATGCAAAATAACAGAACTTTCAAATCTTAACGACGAACAGGTAGATGCTACAGCCAAGAGCTCTTTGGCTATCGTGCCTTCGCGAAGCTTGGAGATCCGGAAAACGAAGATGCACACATCACGGACTACGCTTATGCTACACAGATCCCTGGAGCATGAATCTACTCAAAGTCGGATGGTTATATCACCGGACAGTTTCATAGTGAACCCGATGAAAGTCACTTGCCATTCACTCCTGCAGCCTCACTCGGATGACCTCTCTACCTTCGAAAGAGGTCATTTGATGTCTAGCCTCGTTTCTTCAGACAACGAAAGCCCTCAAGGACATGCTGCGATTCAAAGATTCATGGAAAGAAAATCAACAGTCTATTGCAAACGCGACAACGAGAAATGTTTTGATGAAGAGGGCATGGACGATTTTATTGCAATGATGAAGAAACATTTCAGTTGGAATAAAAACGAGGTTGCATTTGCAAAAGAGGTTGTACATAGCATTCTTGAAACGCAGGAAATTGGCTTCACTGAAAATGACATATTGAATATATACGTAAAATACCAAGGGTTGCGAGCCGTAGAAGAAATCTTGAACATGCTTTTGAATTTCCGGATTTTGATGAAGGTTGGTATGAATGTTTTAAGGTTTGTAACTGCCAATCATGCAGCTGAATGGTGCATAACAACGCCACATCGTGTATCAAAAGGATTCGATCATGCAACTGGCCTAAAAGGGAAGACAGTGCCAGCTGGAGCCAATGAAAGTATGGCTGTGGAGGGGCAAATTGAGGTTAAAACCGATTCTAGTCTTTCAAACAAAGATGAGTGTGTTAAAACTGACTTGTTAACTGAAGGTAAAAAGCCGGTTTCGGAGGAAGCCCAATCGAACACCAACAATGTGTGTATCACGCAAGAAACTTCGAAAATTAATAAGGATAACATATTAAAGGAACCAGAGAGAGAAATGGAAATCACGTCACATAAAATTCAAGATAAAACTGCAAATGAAAGCATATCTAAAGAAGATAATACTATTGGTGAAGAAGCCAATGAAAATGATAGGGCGAACGAGTCGGGCTCAAATTTGAAGAAACGAGCTATTAAGTTGTGTGATAAATCTAGTGTTGTGAAACGCTCAAGAGGTGTAAAAGAAGCAGATTTTGTTAAAGTAAGAGAGAAAGTTGAAGTTAGCCATACCGGTCGTCAAATAAACAATTCTGAATCAAAGAAAGAAGAAGCAAGTGATAATGGAAAAACTGAGAAAAGCAAACTCATATTTAACCAAGTCGTTTGCCGTCCTTGGTTCAAACTGAATAGCGAGTACAACACGTTGATATTGCGTAAATTTCAACGCTCCATTCTGTCACTCGTTATGATGTGTCCGGGAATTACTGAATCTTCAATCCACGGACAGTTTCGGACGGTAATGACTCGAGTTGCTGTCAAAGATATTCTATTCTTTCTAGAAATGAGTGGTTGTGTTACGAGGCACCCGTCGCCCACCAAAAAGAAAATCCATGCTTTTGACCCACCAGCCTCGTCAACTGATCTGAAATTCTCTGACGATGACCCATACTTCATACCAACAGCAAACTGCGTCTTGAATTTAGCCGACGTAAGCTAGTCAAATATCGAGGAATATTCATATATTTTGGTGCACGTAGAGCGTTCTTCATGAAAGGCTATTTAGTCACAAAGTCGCTTGCGCAAGCTGTGACGTCCTCATTTCCGTAGACCTTCGCAGCCTCGTTCCCATAATGGTGCAGATAACTTGCATCTGAGACCTTGTAGCGTAGTGAGGGGGAGACAAGAGGGGGGCAGACCCCCTACCCCCAATGGCAAAACATTTCTTTGCAAAGGGCGTTTCCTGGCGTTCCAAAGCCTATAGACCCAAATTTTTCCCTCGCTCAACTTGCCTCCTGTGCCCCCTTCAATCTTATAGCCCTGGCTACGCTACTGTTGAGACCCGTGAATATAATTTAAATCTATGCATTTCGATTATCGCAACCTTGCCGATGTTTTTTGAAGGGCTTTCAGAGGCTCTACATATTGGCTGCTAAGAGACCTTACGCCTTTCTAGATTCTACCGAAAAGTCTTTATCTCTTTCGGTAGTTAACCAATCCAAATTATTACAAGGATCCAGTATATTCTTAAGCTTCCAACGCACACGTTGTTTTGTGGCCTTACTCTTCATATAGTTTCTTCTTGGAATATCATGTTTCCCACTGGATATTGTAACTGTTTTTGATAACGTGTATCTTTAACTTGTGTCTACTATGAATATAACACTCGCAGTATCATAAGTTTTGCCACAAACCTTTTTTTTATATCAGTTTTCCATTTCTCAGAAGTCCTGCATTTTTGGCAAGTAACGAAGACAGCAGGGTGTGATTTTGGTGTGACCATTTATTCAAATGTTGCAGGAGCACAATTTTGTATCGATCATTTTGTAGTTTTGTCTCGATGTTTTTCTTATCAGCTTTAGCCTGTAAACTATTTAAGTTATTAATTGCAGTAACTACTTAGGATTCAAGCAGAAATTTGTAACTTATTTTTAAATCAGTATCATATCAGTAATATCAAAACATGGGGTTTTTTTCTTATAGCTTTATATCATTACGTCATATATGTTTTAAGAGTCCGACATTTATGATCTTAACAGTCAATTTTATTATTTTTTGCTCGAAAAGTGGATGTTTAACAAGTTTTTTACAAAGGCATTTGTTACGAATTTATCAAGATGACCCAATTTGAAAAATCTATAGATAGAAAAAGCACTGACCCGAGGGACGGCTAGGTACATGCACGAAATTCTACGACCGTACAAAATGGAAGTACAAGTCTAGGGCTGAGATAGCTAGGGGCTAAAGGGCCCCCGCAAATTTTAAAGATACACTAATTTTTGAAAGGTAATTTTGAGAACTTCTATGTTCTATATTAGAGAGAAAATCTTCCCTCCCCCCTAAACAAATTTTTCGAGACAAACTCGACCTTGCTACAAATGTTTAAATAAAGCTCACGTGATTCGTGAATGAAGTCTTGAATTATTTCTGGAATGAGCATGTGACTTTAAACTTATAATTGCATAAACTGATCTTTTCGTGCATTTTCATTTAAGCTACCTACCCATGCATTTAGAATGTATTTAACATGTTGTCGTTAACCTATGTGAATTTGTTTTCAATCGTTTTATCATTTCCATCAGAATCGAATCTCTTTAGATACGTTTGTTTGAAACACATTGTTTTTATATCCATCTTCTTCAATATTTGTTTCTTTTCTTCTTGCTTTCACGACTTTCTTCCGAGTTCGTGATTTGCCTGACCTCCAGAATATTTATCATAGTGATTGAGCAAGACCCACTTGTTGAAAAACTGGAAAAGCTTTCTAAATGATTTTAAGCTCTTTAATCTTATTTTTAGCAAGATAACCAGAGAATTATTTCCTTCTTTCAATTTCTATTCTCCTTCCAAAAATTTTCGTGTTTCATGTCGCGTCAGCTTTAGAATGGGGGACAGTATTATCTAGCAATTCACGATAAATGGTGACGTGATCGGATGAACAAACCGACAATGGCAACGAGAAATCAAGCTTTATTTTCTCCTAGATCGCTGAATCATTGTAAAAAGAATGAGCAAACTATGTCCACGGGTTCTTAGTTAAATATCCATGGAAACTATCTAGATTTGAGGCTATGTATCTTGTATGGAAGTTGAAGACAGTCACAAAAAGTAAGTTTGTGACAGCTTACGAAAAATATGGCTGTGAAAATTAGGCTTCAAAAAATTCACCTTTAAGCTTTGGGAATAAGCCTTTCAGCTTTCTTTAATGATTCAGTTTTCCGCGTTGTCCCTGCTTAACATATTTATGTAGTTAAACAAACAGACTTCAACAGAGGAGAACATGACGTCAGACAACCTTGGCCTTCACCCCCTGGACTGCGAATCGCCAAGATATAAACAATCGTTTTACACGAGGTACTAACCAGAATAGCGAAGGCATGAGTGGGATGGGAAGTTGTGACAAGGAGCAATGCCTAAATAATATTTGTTTTCGCATTATTCTCGACAAAGTAAAATGTCTCTTGAATTATTCGTTACAAGTGTTACAAAATTGAAAGGAAAGTACGACAGATTTCTGAGAGTGACGTTTCGAGGTATGTATGGTGAGATCTTTTTTCGTGATGAGCTAGGCCAGTATCATGAACAGTCGTCGGGAATTGTGTGTAGTGCATTGGAATTTTTCATGTCAGTCGTAAAGCTCAAGTTACGCTGATATTGAAAACTGCCTGTGACTCGCCGTTTTAGAGAGATTATACAGTGTGAAATTTTTTTTGTAACCAGGCGGGGCATCGTATGAACACACGTTGGGTCTATATCTCGACACACGTTGGGTCTTTAAGTTCTAGCACTATCTATCTACATTACCATGCTCTGAGTTCAATTATTTGCACTTTTAGAAAAATTGGAAAAAATTATTCTTCGGCAAAAATGTTGATGGTTAAACTGATAAACATTTTCTTAAATATTGAACTAATTTTGCTGAGCGGGGACTTATCCAATGTCAAGTTTGAAAGCGGTTTGAAATTTCACCCCTGGCATATTTTTATATTGTTACGATGTAAACAGTGTTTAAGATTCAGTTTATATCATTATTTTATGTATTTCAGATTGTCCCTATCGAATAAAACGTCGATCGTAATCTTTTATGTAAAATCGCAACTGCGCTTGTGCACTTTTGAGTTTGTGGCTTGTTGTAGAATAAGATTAAATGGTTTTTATTTGATCACGGTTAAAGTTTGTGGTATAATTTTTTTGTATCTTCATGCACAGAAGGTCAAAGCGCGTTCTGAAGTGATTGTCAAATAATTTCCGAATTTATAAAGCTTTTGCTTGGATTAATTTGCGGGCGTGGTATCTTCTCTTGTCTAGGAATTTTGATACAAAAAGTAACTTTTCATTTATTTCAATTAACGAATCTTCTCAAAGGAAGTTATTTTCAGTCTGGACCGCTTAGTCAGACTGCTGAGAATCAGCATCATCAACAAGTCCTGAGTGAAAATTGTTGTTTGTTTTAACTGGATGACATTGGAAAAATACTTCATTCCATAAAAAGAAACTTTCTTACCTACTAGGCTGTGTGCAGACTCAACTGTGGGAAAAGTTGAGTCTGGATGCATGTTTTTCCTTACACAACCAAGTTTTTTCTTCAATTATTTGTTTCATTACTTTCTAAATTGTAATGTGTTGTTTGTATATTTAATTGTTTGCTACATAGCTTCTGAAGGTAGTTTTATGGCACTTAAAAGCTATGCTTATTGAGCAGCGGTCCTTTCTTTTGATGTCCATACCTCCTGATTCCTGAAAGTTAGAACAAATATTTTTCAGACTATGTATGATTTCATTTTATAATGAAACTGTGAAATGGAAAATGACAGATTCTTCTTCTTCTCAGCCCTTATTCTTCTCTCAGCTACACCCTCCTTCAAGCTTCCATGGAATTTTTTTTCTAACACCAATGGTATTGACTAATTCCATTAAAGAGAAAATATGGCTTCTAATTTGTATCTCTTTTCTAGTTTCTGATATATGTTTGTATTTTTTTCAACTGAAGAAATGTCTGAAAACAGTGCATTTACTGTGTGTGAGATTTTGTAATGGAGAGGTTTATGTTTGGGCAATTGAAACAAGTAGGTTGTTCAAGTGATCTTAAGTTTTTCATTGATTTCAAACCCATTAAAAATAATTCACCATTGTTGAAGATGAAAAGAGGCAATGCAAATATACAGCAAACACAGCTGTATTGTTTTGAATAAATAGATTTATTGCATGTCACTGCAATGTTTACCCAGCCTGTTTTTGTGTCCCAATGTTTACTTTGTGCCACAAGGAGTTTTCCTAGTCTGCAACCACTTGACTTGCATTTTGCTACCAAAAGTGCTTGTAGACATTCATTTATGTTGAGGTTTTGTGGTTAAATACAAGTGTGTCAAGGGTACTCAGTATCTGATTCGAAATATCCTGCTACAATGATAGCTTGATTCCCAACCATCAATTCCTGAATCCTTCTGTTATCAATTCCCAAATCTGGCTCACAAATTTTGCCAATTCCCGATTCTCATCTTCAAAAAATGATAATTCCTGCTTCTTCAAAAAAACATATTAGGTGCCCTCTGTGCTGATCTACAGAGCTAGAACATACCTGTATCAAATTTAGGGTGGAACTAGACTTAATAGTCTAAAAACAGAAAATACCAACAGGCATGCCTATTTTGCCTTGCTGACATGACCCTTTTTTGTACATGCAACAACCCAATTCTAAGAAACACCCCCTCAGTTTGCAGCCCTCATTTATGAAATACCTCATGCCTTTGGTCTTTAGTCACTCTAATATTTTTGAAAGTCCTGATCTGCACAGAAAATTTCAGGATCAAGCTCAGAATCTGAAAGGAGTTATTGAATTATAACTTGGCAATGCCTTTTCTTGATCACATTTCTGCTGTAATCCATTTATTTTAAGCCCCAGTTTTCATTTGGCTTTTTCAAGAATCATGAATTATTATTTGCATCAGTTCTTAAGAAAAATAAAACTGCATCTGGACAAACACACCTTTTCCAATGTTTACATGCATACATTTTGTTTACCCCTTCACAGATAATGAGCTTTTATTTATCAAAAACATTTTGCTGGTTTTGTTTTGGTTATGGCCAAGATTATTTAGGCATAAATTCTGGAATTCTGCACTGCCATCATTTTAGGAAATTGTCCATCGCTGCTGAAACTCGCAATAATATACTGGAATTAATGAATGTAAAAATTTGTATAATATAATAATCTACAATATCCACCTATGTTGAGAAGAAATCACCATATTATAGATACCGCATTTAAACACATTTAAACATTTAAACACAGATACCGCATTTAAAACATAGATACTTTGTGTCATAGCTCCATAGTAGTCACAGCCTTTTGCTCCCCATGGTTTCCTTCTTGGTATTGTTGTCTAGTGGTTTTTGTCAATAGTGTAGTTTATAGTATAAATTTATAATTTTTTAGTGGAATTTATAAGAAATGATCATATTTTGATTATAAGCCCATAAAACAAATGCTTGCAAGCTGCCAGCCACTTTCGAAGGCAAGTTTCTAAAACGCAGATACCGTGTTAAGGAAATAATAACATCATTTTCATCTACATGAAAGCCCACTTGTTTCAGGTTTTCAACTTTTTTAAAATTCTTATCATTATTGTGGTTCAGGGAGACCTTTAATTCTTAGAAGTGCTATTTTGGAATTTAGGTTAAGTCCGGTTAAGACCAGCATTGTCTTGTTAAGTCTGTTAACTTTATGCTTACTTAGGCTTATTTTCATTGAGGATGGGGCTAATTGACAATACTTTGGTTGATATTCAGAATTATAAAAGTTTAGTTATTGCTTTGCAGATCTATGAAAAATATATTTGTGTATATTTTCCTAAAGTTCGAATTCCAAGGCATATATAACAGAGCATTATCCCCTTGTTTTCACACAAAACAAGTCACAAATACACTACTTCATCCACCCTTCCTTCTGTAAAGAAGCTATATCTTGAAGGTTTAAATTACTTGTTTCAACAATTGACAATTAACAATTGCTTAAAATTTCAGCAATTTGAGTATGTTTCTATGGCAGTGGAATGTTTATTGGAACAATGTAAATGCTTTCTTTTGAACACTCAAATGTCTCATTGTTTGATGTTATGTCTTCTGTATTGTCTGATTGAATATTCTACAAAGTCTTTTGTTTAAAAAGATATCAACTAAACTAAACTTTGTTCTTAAGAGGACATAGATTTTTATACACATGGAATACTGACAATATAATCCTTTCTTTAGGTGTCTCCCAAGACTCTGAAGTCAGAGAAAATTGTGGCAATGAAGCTCAGTTCAGAAGTGTACGGATCTCTTTTCTCCATATACTTTTTCTTTGCATTTTTCACGTTTCTCAAAATATCTATTTGTGTGCTTCAAAACTAAATGAATATTTTCTTATTTACTTTCTCATATTGAGACTTGCTTTGATATTTTTCGTTTAATGAAAGTGGTTATTATTCTATTTTTTTAGACCTTCAACTGGCCTTTGTCATCACCACTTGATGCGGACGAATCACTTGAAATCCGAGTTTTCAACCGAAATAAAGTTTTTCAAGATAGGTCTGTTTGTTTTCAACTTGAATTGAAAATGCAGAGGTGCTAAAAATTTTCTAGCGAAGGGGCTGACTCATCCAACTTGAAGGGTTAAAATGTCTTCATTTTTCCAGACTTATAAAAGTAATTTGGCAGGAAGGCTTGCATGCTAAAATAGGGTATCCTCTGCCAGTGCCACCCCTGGGTGTATGTTTGATTTGCAGGGGACTGCCAGTCATTTACCCTTAGAAACTTTCAAGGAAATTCTATTTTGTGATAAAACAGCTCGTGTTTTTCTGGATGTCTGACTCACGCCAGTTTTGATAAGTTTTTTTGGTCTAGAGCGAAAGAGGGGCTTACGATTCAAGTTTTCGAGTGCTGATATGATGTAGGCACAACAGAAAGGAGGATAACGTTTAAACGAACTCCTTAAAAAGCTCAAATTTTTAAGACCCATGAAACTTCTTTCTATTTCCTTTGCCAAAACGAAGAGGCAAAATGCAAAACTTTGGAATACCTTGATCAACTATTTAACTTTTAGTGGACTTGGCTTTTACGTTACAATTGCTTTAATAACCGGCTTCAAGCCCCCAAAATACGGTACGCTAAACCATTCTGAAATCTACCTGCTTTGGTCTATAGAACAGGATCGTTCTTTAACTGCAGCTCGCTGTTTCACGCTTGATGCAATCGGAAGGCTGCTGCAATCTAGATGCATTAGGTTTAGATCTGGTAGATTCAATTCCTTTTATGTTGCTTGGATGTTGTTGTTTTTTTACACAGTGCGTTTTTCTTGTGTCTAATGTTAAAGATGATAAAAGTCATTGCTTGCCAATCTCCTAGAGTTTGTGCCCTGTAGATTTTTTGCACAGTGCCAGAATCCAACCTACAACTTTGATTTTCGCCTCTTTAATGGCTCAACCGAAAATAATCAGATAAACATTCAGATCAAACGAGTACCAGTTCTTTATAAGCCAGTTTTTTATGAAATATATAACATTTTCTATTCCAGGCTAATTGGTGCGTACAGACAACGCCTCAAAGTTGTAGTTGCTCAAGGCCACTTTGAGAATGCCGAGCCCTTGCTGTCACCAAATCACAAACTCCTCCCTGTGAGTTTTCATCAGTGGTTTTCGCTACGTTATTATTATGATTATGTCTCATGGCTGTCGTGCTCAGTTCTGGTTTGGTAAAGTCTCGGGCATTTATCACAATGTAATGTTTCTGATCAAGGAGCCCGGAGCATATTACAGACTGAGGAGGCTGAACTGTTTTTTTTTGGGGGGGGGGGGGGCTAAAAACATGCTAAATTCCAAGAGCAAGGCAGTTTTTTATGATTTTATTTTGGAAATTTTTGGGGAGGCTAAGGGCCCCCTTTAAAGTATGATACTAATACAGTAAAAGGGATAGCTAAAATAGGGCCTTTTGGGGCTTTCCCACAACACCGCTATTGTTTACAAATTACGAAGATGGCCCTTTTGCTCCTCCAACCCCAGCACAACATAAATGATTAAAATAGTGATGAGCTTTTTTCTAAATAATGTTTTTAGCATCACTTTGTTCTTTTTGCAGACTGAGGTAAAATTTTCAGTGAGATACTTGCAACCTACGGCGATTGATCTTTTTGCGGATAACATTGTTGGAAATGATGACACAAAGAGTCGAAAATCATACAAATCGACATATACGACGTTCTCTAATCGCAGTATCACAGGCATGGATGGTGCCAAGGACACCACAGATCTGCATGATGACAAAGAGTAAGTGGCAACATTCGTCTAAACAGAAAGTTGCCATGCGAAATATCGTTTTTTTCTTAAAGCAGTTTTCAACTTATCGTTAACTTCGAGGGGGCGCCTTTTCGGGGATGGGCGCTTTCTAAATATATCGTCATTCCACTCAGTTAGTTTATCATTAATAATAAATATGACAAGTCCAACGTAGAAACTTTTCATTCTTTGCAAGTCCAACATAAAAACTTAAATGTGAAGCTGGCCTAGTTGCTCCATAAAAATTAAAATATATGACAATGGATACTAGACAAGCAAAAGTTGTAAATTATGAACTATAAGTTGTTTGAAATTAACTGTTCTTGAAGGTTGTTAACTCTATATATGCAAATAAGATATAAGTTGATGAAATCAGGACTGACTGCTCATTAAATGATGGTTGTCGAGGTCTTTGCGTCTGACAAGGCTTTCCAAACTTTTCCGGACCACTCTCCTTTACAAAAAAGCAGTTCACATATATGTTTTTTTCGCCTTCAAAAAAAGGAGCTTCACAAATATCTGGACTTTCTGTTGATCACAAGTATGTCATATTCCTAAAGTCAGTTGTCGATGAGATATTTGCGTCTGACAATGTTTAAGGGTTTTCTTTACAGTCTTACTTGAGTATTCCTTACTTGAGTATTCTTTACAGTCTTACTTATTTTTGGAGGTACAGAACTTGAAAATGGCTTCGAAAAAAGGAAACATTTTATAAAATCTTGGCTAAAAGCGTTTTCGTCTGACATTCCTCATAACATAAAACGCAGAAGGAGTTCGTTTTCTCTCTTGGACTCCAGTGGTAATTTTTCTTTAGGCACGCGGCACTGATTGGTCAACTATACCGGTCTTGTGCTTGCGTTTTTCTGATTGGCCTATTTCTATCCACAATTGGGTATATATTTTTCCATCGTGTTCTTTCGGAACCTTATTCTGACGTTTTATGCTCTGAGGAGTGTCAGACGAAAAAGCTTTTAGCCACTTTGTTATAAAATGTTTGGTTTTTTCAAAGCCATATTTCTATTTTAGTCATTGCATTCACTGTTTCTTAGAACTAAAACTGTGGAGTATTAGCTATATATCATTTGCATTGTAAATGATAGTCATAAGTTTATGTTTTTTCATTCAGATTGTTTCACCCAAGAATTATGCCCCCTTCTATGGTCAATGCAACGTCAACCGAATTCCAGGTAAAACATGCATTGCTGCCTGTCTTATGTTGATATGTTGCATTCTTCTTCAATTTTTGTAACTTAAGTTGTAACAATAGGCAGTTGTTAGCTAATACAAAACGTTCAGCCAACGATGAGGGAAATTTTCAACAACCAGCTGAAATTTTGAATAGAAACGAGCTGGAAAATTCTAAAAAAATGTGTAGAAATTACCCTGAATAAAATTGCTCGTTTGACTCTTTAAACTCTACCATTGAAGGATTCGATATAGTTACACAGGTGCCAGGAAAATCAAAAAAATTTAAAGTAACTCAACCGCAATGTATACAATTATACAATTTAATAATTTAGATATAATTAGATATTTTGCCCCGTTTTACTCATAGTTTTGTAAGGCGGTATGCAAGGGGAGCCTGTTTGTTTACAGCTTGTTTGATGTTCCAAATTTTGTTAGTGATAGGTAAAGCTTTTGATTTTCTATGTTGCATTGTATCTCAGTATTGGAATTGAAAAGATTGTTATCAAATAATTTGCTCAAAATCTTTCTTTCTTACCGACATTGGTTTAGAATTTTTTTCGATAACAGTTTGATGTATTCTAGATCCAAGTTCGCGTCATAGAGGCACGAGATTTAGCTGGTATGACCCTCGATCCTGTTGTTACGATTACCCTCGGGGAAATGAAGAAGAATACGACAGTGAAACCTCAGACGAATAATCCAATTTGGGATGAGGTAAGATTAATAATCTGAGTTACGATTTGGTAATCCATACTTGGTTGGTGTAAGATAAGTAACTAAGATTAGTGGCTAATTGGCAGCTGATGGGTGGTTTAAAGTATGGGTCTAGTTATTCAATTGTTTGCAGAATATTTATGTGTCCCATTATTGAAAAGAACAAGACCAAAATTTAGCATTTTTGTGGAAATTTACAGGATTCCTTATTCATAGTCTTTTGAATTCAACTTTATTAAAGCTGTTCATTACTAGAAAATATATTAGTTTGTCTCCTTTCTAAAGGTTATTGTTTTGACACGCTGTTTCATCACATGCTATAATATTATTATATCTTTTATGCTGTTCTACTTTAGATACAATTTCCACTTGGGTTTAATGTTTAGAGCAATGTAGTTAATTCATAGCCTGTTATTAAGTCCATCCCGAGTTGAATATCTTCTACAATTTAATGTTCTTCTACATGAATCTTGAGGTTATTCTATGTGAAAAGGTCGCCAGGACTTTTAATTGACCCGTTCTGAAGCATTTATAGCAAAGTAACACTATTTTAAGAATTAGTGCATTTTCACTTTTCGTCTTCAGTTTTAGTTTTTACTTTTTATCTTCCTTACATGAAGTATTTCTGCATGGAGCTCATCATGACGGAGACCCAAGCATTGGATCAAATGCTCAAGTTCGATGTAAGTAAACAAAAGAAAATATCACCCATGCACTGAGAACCGTCTGTTGTTCAATCAAATCACTTTATAATTGAAAGGATCAAAGAAAATTCGTAGGCCAGGGCTTATTCTCTCTCCAGCCTGTCCCCTTAGGCCTGCCCCCTCAGGCTTGCCCCCTTCAAACCTGCCCCCTTCAGACCTGCCCCCTTCAGACCTGCCCCCTTCAGGCCTGCCCCCTTCAGGCCTGCCCCCTCAGGCCTGCCCCCTCAGGCCTGCCCCCTCAGGCCTCCCTCTTCCGGCCTACATTCGTTGAGCATATACATTCGTTGAGCATACATTCATTTAAACATATTTTACTTAACACAAGCTGTGGGCTATAATGCACCTTGAAATGCTATATGAGATGGCTTCTCATTGTTGGTTGCATTTAAAAACCCGTTCCTTATAAGAAGACTAGCTTGTGTAGACTGGATAATTGCATAGCTTTTTTACAAAGAACCAGGCGGTACTAAGCTAATCCACCGAGCTTCGCACTTCTTAGCAAGAGGCAACGAACAAAGTAGAATTGTACTATTCTCCAGACCAAACTTTGTATTAGACCCATCAATAGAAGTCTGTTTAACCCTATCCAGACTAGGGGGGGGGGGGGGCACAAAGTGCCCCCCTGGTTGGTTTTTCTTTCATAACTTCAGGAGTTTCAAAGCAATACCCCTCAGACCTCCTGACTTTTAGTTTTAACCTATCTGACACATGTTCATATAAAAAGATAATTTTTTTATTATTAATCAGGGGGTTGTGTAGGGGCGTTTTCAAAACTAGTCAAGTAAAAAATAGTTCAATCCGCCACGGATTCGCAACAAAAGTAGGTATATTGATGAAAATTAGTATCTAGGCATAAATTTGTGCTCTTTTCATGATTCTGACCAGAAAATTCAAATTCAACATCCTTTTCTATGATTTTTCTGCTGCGCATGCGCACGCATTTGTTGACATATTTATAGGTATTACTTTAATAAAACTGCCAGTTTAGAATAATTTGTCTGCTAAGGCACTAAAAATGAACTCAAACATGACATTTGGTTGTATCGATCATTTAGTTTTATAGAAAATACTATAGCCAAATACAAAATATGTTGAGTTCTTTTGTTGGGAACGTTAATAATTTTGAGAAGTAACATTAAAATTGTGGCAATCTTCTTGTTTCTATTAGAAAATGCATCAAATTTGCTTATTTTAATATCTTAGCCCGATGCTTTGGAATTAATGATTATTTTAAGATTTTCTAAAATTTTCTAAATTTTTGCTTCACCCGGCCACCATTATGATGACGTCATCGTAAAACCACGTGACTTAAAAATTGAACAATAATACTAAAATGTGGAGAAAAGATAGGAGTACCATCAAAACAAAGTTTATTGTCCTAGCTAGAGGGACAAAGAAATTACGGAGGGGGGGCACTTTGTGCCCCCCCCCCCCTAGTCTCCCGAAAGTTTCAAAAAGCCTAGTCTGGATAGGGTTAAATATTATGCATCTTCGATGTCATCTTTGAAGGTTTTAGTTTATCATCAAATTTGTTTGTTTGCATTTCCGTGCTTGAAATAAACCGCAATCTTTATAAAGGTGATAAAATACCATAATCTGGAGACTAAGGCTCTCCGACAATCTTGTGCAAGTTTCTAGTTTTTTTGGCAAACGGTGCTTAGTTGCCATTATGAAAGTGTAATATTCTAATTTTGTAACAAAGAGTTTTTTGTTATCTAGTTTCGTTTTTGCTGCTGCGAGAAGCTGTGAAGCCAGGAATTTTGATGCTTAGGGTATTTTATATTCAACGTCTGTTGACTGTGTATAAACGCTCTTTACCCGAAGACACCCCAGTTTATACAGGCGTGCATTTAAGTGCATGACCGTGTATTAAGGGTGAAATAGTTTATCCATTAACATACTTTATCTTTAATACAAGATATCAAGAACTTTCTTGAAATAAGATTAAAGTAAGATTCGAGGATTTGTCCGACAGTGTTTCAATTATGCACCCCTTCCCACCAGTGCTATGTTGCTATTTTTGCTACTAAAATGCAAATTATCAAACTTTGAATAGAAGAAAGGGATGAGAAATAGCAGTATGAGAGAATGACACCTACAGTACGAGAGGGTAAAAAGGGTAAAAAGTGCTCTTGTAGAGTTGAATAAAACAGGCATTTTTGATAAACATTTTGGTACCCTTTTGCGCCACGAGTTGCCCCACTGTCATTTTCTTGTGCCAGTGTCCCTGTTTGCTCTTTGGAACAGATGCATGCTACGTGTTTTTAGGTCCAGTTAGATATATTTGCCGTCAATTGAAGGTAGAAATTGTGAATGCTTGTATTGCGTGTCATCTGTACTCTTAAAATCCTTGTCCACCTCTTTGGCCTCCCAAGGTTGAGAAATTCCACAGTTTTAAACAGAAACACTTTGGTCACGCAACTCTCTTTGTGGCGTTTTAAGCCCTGTCTCAAATCGCTGTATTGATTTGCTCCGCAGGCAGGCTTCATCCAGCATAATTTTTAAGCTTTGCATTCTTTACAGGTATATACTGGTCGGAATATCATTTCTCAAGGAAGCATCGTCGGCTCATTCAAGGTGAATTTTTTCTTTATTTTTCAAAGACTAAGATGCTCTTTCCTTGTCGGCGTTTTACGGGATCGTAGCGGTTTGACGTTAGGTTATGGTCACAGGCTAGGCAAGGGCTACCTTGTTGATTAATTGTAACGCAAACATAGCAAGTCAAGTGTATGGCACCATCAAGTATATCACTACTGACTAGCATTTGTTTGTATAGTCATGGAGCTTTGATGGAGTCTTCACACTCTTTATTAACTGTAGCCTTTGGTTGAGACCTGGCTATGCATCCTCCGATTTAAAAAATGTTGCAATTTGGACTTGAATAGGAGGCTAATTAAACTTTGTTGTACTTTTGATATATAGCACCCTAAGCAATGAAAAATGTTGGTACTATTCAATAAGTGTTTTAAGCAATCATTTTCTTGAAGCTTTAGCTATCAATTCCATAGCCTGCTTTTCAACAGATTGCTAAGTTTTCAAAGTTAGTTACTAGCTTTACGAATTTACCATTTCAAACTCTTAAACCTTTTTCAAACACAGTTGTGTGAGTGGATCTGTGATTAGCAGCAGTAGAATTCGAAGGCAGCAAACACTGCAACATGTTAAAGGTTTAAATGAGAAGGATATTGAAAAGTCGGTCTCTATCGTGAGATTATGTAGCTTTTCCTCAAAGAGCCATGTTGTTCAGTGTCATCGTTTTCTCGAGATTTTACTCACGATATAGACGTGCATTTGTGTAAAATTTAGTGTCTTGCCTATGTATTTAATGCTAAGTGTTTCAATTGACTAGTTTTTCGATACATTTTAAATACTAGTCTCGTCTTTCTTAGCTTGACTTGTGGTACATTTACAGACAACCTGGTGAGTTTATTATTCTATTTAAAGTCTTATTCTCAAATAGCACCCAAATTTTATTGCTTAAAAATGATAGATGTTTTTAAGCAATTTAGAAGATCAATATTGCTGTTAATAGTTTTCTTGAATTATCTTGCATTATATGGCGATTCTTTACTCTTCAGTAATTACAGATCCTTCCTATACAAAGTATTACCATTTTCCAATGTTTCCCGATATTTCCCAGTGCTTGTTGAAAAGCCTCTGATTAACTTTATTAATTTTAGACTGTCTTTTCACTTAGTATCAGAACTTGCTTTTGTTTTTTTCTGTATAAAGATTTCTTATGTTTTAATTCTCTAAGAATTTCCCAAAATTTACGTGGAATTTTTTTTATACAATTTTTTCCTTGAAACTGCCAATGCTGTTTCCCTTCTCTAACTTCTTTTTCATTTTTCAGAAGCATTAAATGCATATAAACTTGATAATGTTGATTTTTTTTGGTCTTTTTATCAGTAAGCTTAAATTAGTTTACATCTATTTTAGATCACTGCATGTTTAGCAAATGGGCTCCACTTGTCGACGGGGCCAACACAGAGTGCAGGGTAAAAGAATTTTAATTTTAATCTTCAGTCTTAATCTTTAAGTATCAATGCCTTGAATTTAAAGGAACGCTTGATTTTTAGGAAAAACTACCAAACCCATTTGCCCAGTTCCGCTCAACCTGTAAGAAAATTTCGTAAAAAGATTGTTACACGTTTGGAAAGGACGTTTGCCCTCCCTCATTGATTCTTTCGTCCTATGTATTTCGACAGAGATTCGATACAACTTCGCAAGAAATATAGCCTATCTAGAAATCCATCTTTAAGGGAACATGCAGCTTCGTGAAACTCATTGGTCGTTTCGTTGTTCTTTCAAATAAACTAACACACTCCCTTACTCAAGTTTATTATGAATCAGAAAGCCCTTGCTTTCCTTTAAATGCCGAAGCCAGCTCTCCCAAAGCATTTAGTTTGCATAAATAAAATTAGTCATTGACCTAAATTGGCTTCAGGCCGCACTCTAATTTGAAGTCCCAAATCGTAGTGTAACTCTTCGTTACAACCTCAAACTCAGATTTACAACTTGAAATCGTCATGCTCTTTAACTACAGCTAGCAATATCTATCCTAATCAACCATGTATAATAGCTTCAAAGACAGCAGCATTCTCTTTGCAGTTAGACCGTTATTGAAATGAACCTTTAAGCTACTTTTGCAATTAGAATTAAATTATATTCATGTGTTTTTCATGGTTAAAATTGACATTATGACATGACATTATCGCATGACATTATCGCATGACATTATCGCATTTTTTAAACTCTAGGTACCTAAATTTGTTTGCAAGTCTGTAAGGCACATAAAGTAGACAGACCTACAAACAGCGACACTGGAAAGTTACGTAGTTTTTAGTAGTTTTTGACAAAATATCCCATTTCGTATTTTTATTTGCAAGGTATTAACCTTGTCACTTCTTTCACAGGGGTACCTTCGATTGGATCTCTGTGTATTTGGCAAAGGGGATATTCAAAGAGTATGTATTCTTCCTTCATTATATTATGCCACGCCAGAGAAAATATAAAATATTTATTGATTTTGCTAAGAATATTTTTTGTATTCTGAGACTCCAGATCTTTCAAGATATCTCGATACGCTTTTAATACATTGGTGTACTGGAAAGTCTTATCCAATTTCTATTGTAACAGATGTTTTGTTTTTCTTCTCTTATTTGCATCCTCTTTGTATCTCATTTAAAAATGCCTTTTTTAAGCTATAGATTGTCAATTTTTTTTATTTGCATTTTGTTTCCATACTGTTTTTGTAGCTAATAAACATTAGAATATTTATTCAGTAAGTTTTATTTAAATGATATAACTTATAACTTGGCTAGCCAAATTTTCATTACAAAGATCCTACTTCTTTCCCAATGCATGATGAAATAGTCTCTCCTTCTCTATTTTTGTTCAGTTTTTGAAGCCCTATGTTTTCTACGAAAGACCATTTTAATGCTATTTTGCAGGACCCTCCACCGAGAAAAGATAAAGATGAAGATATTGAGTTGTAAGCTTTCTCTGTTGTCGCTTATTGAGATGCAAGTCCACCAATCCGGGTTTCCAAAGGAGTTCCCCTCTTTTGTCCTTCCAATAAAACTCTGTGAACCCCACTTCTGGTGAATTCCCTGTGTGAAAGCCATTTGGAAACAATGAACAAATTAATTTTCTAGAATGTTCTTAAAAATTTAATAAGTGGTTTTTGTTAGTTTAACCATTTCGTTGTATCTAGTCTTAAGCACCCCTGTTCATAGACATCACGTAACAAATATGAAACATCACTCCTCCTCACTAACATCATTCTTACTGAACCGGTAAGTGACGGATATTTAAATGGCAATAGACAGATTTATGAAATGTCAGCCAATTATATCGAAATTTCATTTTGTTAATAGATATTCCATTAAATCATTTCATTGGATACAGCTCGTTTCCATTCCTTAGGTGATTTTAAATTGACCAGGATTGTACCCCTAAGTTTTCTCTTTTTTTGCGATCGAAATTTCGTGGAATCTGTCTTGTGTTCTCCTCTATGTTGTTTTATTTTGATATTCGTCTTTTGTAAACAAAGCTTTGCATTTCAGGAATCTAATCTACCCAGAAAACACCCTATTGTGTAGGCCTGTTTTCAAATATGTCTTCAAAGTATTCCGTGCAGAAGGCTTACCGCAGAGTAAGTTATGCATTTTTTCGCCACAATCTTTAGTATCTTTTTTTAATTTGCTGTATTTAAATATAAGGCAAGTAAATCGAAAAGACAATCATTTCGGGTTAACGTTCCTAACTTTTATTCTTTGCGTAATCAGATTTCTGTGATCCGCTTAATCTACCTAATCTAGCAAGAAACTTGCGCGAAAAGGCGGTATAATCTTGTGGCCAAAACGTAATTATCAGAACCAAAATAACTGATTGCTCCACTCAACTGATCATTCTTACAGAAGTACATATCAACAAGCATGCCCATTGTCGAAAGAAAATCAACCAAAAAGACCTTAGTTCTCTGTGTCCTTGTTATACCCAACATATGCCACAACTGAATGTGGTATCAGCTTTTTGTTACGAATGAACGTTGCCAAATGGTTGCCTGTATGCAAAATTGCAGAATACTTTGCCTGAGTGTTCTACTTCGATATGCTAATCGCAGAACTGACAGTTTCTTAATAAGAAAACTATTGATCAATTGTCCGTTATTCTTGAATTGATTAAGTGTCTTATTGGACATGTGCTGAAATTTCTCAATTTTCAATTTGTTTAATTTTTAAAAAAAAGCTTCCTTCTCGTGTGGTTTTTTAAAAATGTGGTTAATTCAAGCTGGCAAGAATTGAAAGATGACTTATTGGAATCTTCTGTTGCCCAAGATTTTCTTGAATTTTAACATGCCTAATCATAGAAATGTTCTTACAAATGAAACAGTATATCACACAGCTTTGCATTAAAGTCGTTTGGTTTTTTGTTCTTTTCTGAAAACACCAAGAAGGTATGAATGAACCAAGGACTCAATAACCTTGTTTTCGACAAGCCATTTATTGGCCCCCGCCAGTTGATTCTATTTTCTTACTTATCCAAGCATATTAGGCCCAACAGAACCTGCATCCAGCACTTTTATCTTTCAATTCTTATTTTACTTGAATCTTTTTTACTTACCTAGTGAATGCAAAATTAATGGCGAATGTGAAAAAGGCCCTTACACGAAAGGTATGTTTCCTAAACTCTTGTAGATAGGTATCCCAAACGTCTTTTTTCTTCATTCAGTTTTGAATTGGTACGTACCTTCTTACACTCACTTTCATTCTTGTGTCTACATCTTTTATTTGTGCATTCCCAACATAAATCTTTGCTTTTTATATAACCCAAGACTATAATTTGGTGAAAATGTCAGATCCTATAAAGGAGACTTATGAATTATCTGCAAACGATAAAACTAGAAGGGATGTAGAGGCTAATTGTGTGGTTTATCTCCAAAAGCTTTAGTATTTGTGTATCATGACGGTTCTAAGTCGTAATTTCAAGTTCCATGCTATCATCAGACAACTATTCATCGAAACTCAAAGCTGAATTTTTAAACCGCCCTGTTCTATGTTCCTAAGCGTGTACAGTTCTGTCTGTATAGCATCGAGTATTATGAAAAAATCCAATATTGTTCATTAACGCAGCAAAATATTTAATTGGCTTAAAAACAGGTGATGTTAGGTTAATCTTTCCTACCTCCCTCTCATTTCTCAATTGAAGCCATTTCTTCTTGCTAGTAAGAGAGTAGCGATGCAGGTTCTTGAAGTATAAAATATTTTTAGCCAAAGGAGAATCAGATTTTTTATGAAAGGGAGTTGACTTTCTGTTGCAGTGCAAATTTGATCTTTTAAGTTCCAGGTCTTTTGTTTTTAGACGCAAGATATGGCGGATCCATTTGTAGAAATAACTTTTGCTGGAATCAAGGTTGGTGATATTCGTCGGTCTTCTTCATTGACCTTCGTGTTTGAAATTTATTTGAATCTTTAATAAGATTCTGATTTCTTCTGAATTTGAAAACAAGTTTTTGCGTCCTTTTTTTTAATTTTTCTTATAGATAGTAGTCAGATTAATGGCAGTATTTAAGAAGAAAAACTTATGATATTTTTAGAGCATTTTATGAGTTTTGAAGACCCTAGCAATGTAGTCTAGCCTGGAACAATTAAACATAGGAGGTTACTGAATTTCTATATTTTTTGTTTTATCCTGTATCCCTGTGTTCTACCCTACGCTACCTTTTTCTGCTTCTAATGCCGTTTGCAGAGTTTATTCTATCGCTTTGTTGAGAAAAGATGTCAGAAACGTAATTTCGTATTGTACAGGATTTCGTATTCTTTTTGTTAAACGAACTTTTGTTGAACCTTCTTCAACTTTAGGGGAAAACCTCTACCAAGAAGAATACGTACAAGCCAGAGTTTCTACAGCAAATTGTTTTTACTGAATTCGTGAGTGCTTCAACATTGATTCAAAATCGGCTCTATCTTGAACATGCTCTTGTTCCTACTTTTCATTCCTACTTAAATCTAGTTTCAATTCTTATGAAATATCTAATAACTCAAACAGTGGATGCAGCTAATTTTACAAGACTTTCAGAGATTTATTTCATCCTTTACCCGATAAATTTTATATTTTTTTAGAAGATAAGTAATTGTTCTTTCTGTAACACAAAAACAACTTTAATACTGGTGTAGATCAAATATGATGGGCCGAGTCAGCTTCTCGCCCAGTTAATATGTTCAAGTAATCGATTGAATGGTGCCGTTTTATCATATTCTTTCAACATTTATTTTTTCTTTAATAATTGGGAAACATAATGCCGAAGTTTCGTATTACGGTTCTTGATTATTAAACCTGGAATGCTTTTTTGTCATTTTCAGTTCCCGCCCTTGTGTAAGACTGTCAAAATTCAACTGAAAGACAGGTTTGTTCATAGCGTTTCTTATTCCCTCTTAAAATCATGATAGATCTGATTCAATAATAACTTTTTAAAGGAAAGCTCAAAGCCGGAATGATACTTAAGAATGACACAAATAATAAAAAATTAATAGACTTTCGCCAAGGATATCTTGAGTCCCGAATGATGTGTCAGTGATCAAAGTTGAGTGTTTCAAACGATTTCCAGCAGAAAAAAGATAGTAAAAAAATGAACAAAAAAGAAGAAAACGAACCTTCATTTGTTTCATTATGAACTGCGATAAAAAATCATAATATTTGTAAACCATTATTCCTTTCTCTGCCTTTTTAACCTACTGGTTGTATGTTTGTGGGTTTATATGCGAAATCTACATTTGGGGGTTGAATGTAAGTTCTTCTATGATGTATTCTTCATTTGTTGTAATTATTATATGTGATATTTAGATTAAACTTTTGTGAATGCATTCATTCTTTTTTATTATATTATAAATACATATTGCAGCGATGCAGTGTCAGATGAACCTATTGGTACCTATTTTATCGATATTGAACAAATTTCGAACAAGGGTGACAAGCATCTTGGTAAGTTGCAACAAAGAATCTTCAAAATTCATATAAAGATAAGGAATTCTCTCGCTACATTCTCAAAATATTCTTATAATGAGAGTCCCGAAATGTCACAAAGAAATGTAGTCATTCTTATTCAAGATATTCTATTTCAAGAGGGCAGAGTTATCGAACTAGTATTCCGTTCTTGACAAATTTTTTTTATAGCAGTCTGTTTAAAAAAGCTGGTAATTATAAGTGGATACATAATAAGCTCAAAAAGGCAAAATTGGACAACAATTTAAACAGAGATTAATGGTTAAACAGAGACCCAGAACATCAGAAATTTTTTCCTTGGTCCTGAGACCCACCCTTTTAATCAAATTCACCAAATCCTCTCTCTTCTTTTCTTGCCCCTGCCTTCTATTGATAGGGTTTTGCTTCAGGCCCCGGACCTGTCCTTAACAAAACCAATAAAAAAGAACTCCCTTTGGAAATCGAAAAATAAAACCTGAATGGCTAAATGAATTTATCTTGTTATAGATATTTTAACTGTAATAGACTGTACATGTATTGCAAATAATTCTTTTAACACATTTTCGTTTCTGTTGTTTCGTTAGGTTTCATGCCCATGTTTGGCCCATCGTGGATTCACTTGTATGGTTCAACAAGAGATTACACGATGTTTGATGAGCACATTGATCTGAACAACGGAATCGTATGTTTATTTGAAAGCCATTTTTACTCTTGATTATGATGTTAACAAAGTAACTTCGTATTTACAGCCGAATGCCTTTCTATTCTGAACCTCAACCTTTTCCACCCAAGTTATATATCTTTTGATTTGAGAATTGATCTTGAGCCCTATATTTCTCCATTAGTTGTTTTCTTATTTTTTGCCCATATACCACGGATATATCAGGCGTCGATCACAAAACAACAACAACACATTAACAACAAGAACAACAACCGGTCAATAACTGTTGCCTTGACCACGGGGCATCGGCGTCACAGGGTTTCAATAAATGAAATGAAAAAATTACATACGAGGGTCGTTAAAAATGCTGGTTTTCACTGTACTAGTTACAACGTTGAATCAATTCTTGTTTATTTGAATTGGTTTCTCTTTGCAGGGTGAGGGTATTTCTTACAGAGGTCGAATTTTAATGGAGATGGATTGCTTTGAATGCGAGCCCGATGAGACAGGGAACGTTGACGTGGAAGATGTCACAAAGATGCCTGTTGAAGGGGTAAAAGCCAATTTATTTGTTGATATGACATTACCAGGGGCGTACCTTGACGATTTCGAGTGGTGGGGGGGGGGTGTAAATGGGTGAATTTACCGACAGTAATTCAAAATCCAAAAATCCACGAATCGCTTTGTTTCAATGTGAATCAGTTTAATTTTATTGCGTGCGTGGTTGAAGGGGGAAAAGCCAATTGATTTATTGAAATGGCATTACATTTTTTCATTGTTTATGAACAAAATACCACTGTCTTCTAGTATATTAGTGGGCTACCGCCCCCTCGCCCTCCTAAGGTATCTGCCACTGGGTTGAGCAAGAGAATAATCATTAAAGGGGCTCGATTGGGAAATATTTCGGAGCAAGGATTGAAGTTGAGAGAGAAGAACAAAAAGGGATGTTAAATGAAATGGAGGGGATCTGAAACGGAAACGTGTGAAAGACACATTGGAGTCATTAGGGAAATGTATGGTTGGGTATTTTAAAACAGAAAAGAAATGAAAGAAGTCACCAAATTGGATGCAGCATTGGAATGGAAAAACTAGGGACAGAATTATAAGAAGAAGAATGGTGGAACGGGTCGGGGAACAAAAGGGGAGTAAGGGAAGAAAATATATATAAAGATTTGGAATAAGTAGAAAGAGGGAAGATATTTAGAGGTAAAGATGAAAGCAAATGATGAAAAATGAAACGGAAAAACATAGGGTAGTGAATAGGATATAATAGAAAGTGAGAAAAGAAGAAGCATGATTACGTGTCAATGACTGAATGGGATAAACGGGAGGGTCATTTGATTGTAGCCAGAACTAAGTTTGGCAGTGGTGATATTATCGTGATAATCGGCTATAATGTCTAAAATAAAAGTATATTGAATCTTTTTTATATCATTTAGACTGGCTTCCTTTCATCCAAGCTATTTTTGATAAGCTACAAGTTTCGTAAAATTACTAACCTAAGGAAACGTTTACTTTTGTAGAAAACTATCGGAAGAACAGAGGGACATCTTCTATTTGCTACGTTTTATGAAGCAAGTATGATACCCAAGAAGCTTGGCGACAAACCAGTTGAATTTGAAGTTACTATTGGTGAGTTTTTTGACGCATTGACATATGAAACTGATTTTGATTGACATATGAAACTGAGGTTGATAGACATGAAACTGATTTTGATTGACATATGAAGCTAATATAGATTGGCATATGAAGCTGAGGTTGATAGACATGAAGCTGTTTTTGATTGACATATGAAGCTAACTTTGATTGACATATGAAACTGATTTTGATTGGCATATGAAACTGATTTCGATTGACATATGAAGCTAATATAGATTGGCATATGAAGCTGAAGTTGATAGACATGAAGCTGTTTTTTTGACTGACATATGGAGCTGATATTGATTGACATATGAAACTGATTTTGATTGGCATATGAAACTGAGGTTGATAGACATGATGCTGTTTTTGATTGACATATGAAACTGATTTTGATTGACATATGAAACTGATATTGATTGACATATGAAGCTGATATTGATTGACATGATGCTGACAGACCATTTCGGAGTTCATGAAGCCATGATAGAATTCTGTTGTTTGATATCTTTCATGGTGGATAGAGGATGTTCGTCCATTATTTCGGTAGTAAAGATTCTTTGGAAAAGAGTAAAATACTTTTAAGATGAAAATCTGAGTTTCGTCGATTAACAATAGAGGAATTTTGTTCGGGCTACAGAAAAATTTGGTTATATAGACCGCTATGGCATTTATTGCGGCTTTTGTCCCACTTGAATCATGGCTACGCGAAGTCTGAGATGTTTTATTTTGAAGCTGATGCGTTTGCATATTAGCAATTCATTGCACCGCAGTTGCCTTCAGTTCCATTGCAAAATTGTATCATTATTTGTATTAAAAGATACTGTGTCTATTTCTTCTGATAATATATTCATGCCGATTAAGTGGCTTTAATTGAAATATGACTTATATCGATATGATACGTAGATGCAGTTGTTGCAGTTGTTGGCATATTCCTTAGTTTGATTCTCGTTACATGTCATATATCGAATGCCCCCAATTTGAAGAACTGTGGCTGATCTGAACGTATTTGACTTTCTCTGTGTTACATAAGATTTAGTTCACCATTTCGGTTATCTATGAAGTTCAAAAAAGCAATTTGCGATTTTCCTGTCATTTTATTGTGATTTATCCTTTAAAGGTGAATTCGGGGTATACCTTGAAGAGGAACCTTCTCCACAGAAAAACGGAAAACCTGGCACACCGCAACTCAACGCAAAGGATATTGAGGACGAAGAAGATGCTCTATTAAACAAAGGCGTCGTGGCCAATACGATGACTGCTCCAATTCGCCCAGTGTGTCAAAATAATGAGAAATACTTCTCAATTCCGTTTGGTTCCAATAAACCGTGTACTTACGTCAAATTTGATTTTGAGGACCAGAGAAGGAGAACTTTCAACAAAATTATGCTGCAAAAAATCTACAATACTTTGGTATGCACGTTGCTCATTTTGCAAACAGACTTTCTTAATTTTCATAACTTTCTTTGGTGTTTCTATCCAGGTTCTAAGATTTGGGGGATTTTGAAGTCTAGCTGTATTCCAAATGTTGACTAAAGGATTAATTCTTTCGAAAAATGGCTTGACCTGAATGTGGAGGTTGTTTTGTTTTCAACATCCTGCGTCACTGCTGCTAACTCTGCAGCCTTTGATGTTTTTGGATTTTGTATTGCATTTTGCAATAGAACGAGACTTGCTTATAAGTTATGTTTGGTTGAAATCCTTTAAAATCCTTCATGACGATCTGTCGCATTATTTTGCAGTGCGTTTTATAATTCTTTCTTAGCGAGGAAGTCAGTGAAGAAACAGGTTTAACAGTTATGCGTAGTGAGCTTCTAAAACTTTGATTATGATTGTCACATGTCGTTGAAACTGTTGTCAATCAATTCGTCCGGGTTCCATAATGCTTATGCTTTCATTGATTTTCATTTTAGGAGGAGAATCTCGAGGAATTGGTTGAACGTATCCGTTTGGAGTTGAAAGGAACGTATAGATTATTAAAAAGGTTCATGGGGGACATTGTCCATATGTGCAGGTAAAAATTATGGCGATTAAAGATCTTTTTAAGTAAAAAAGCATGGTAACAACAATGATGAGATGCTTTGCTCATATGACAGCAGCGAATACTCCAAAAGCTATCACAATTACGTTACTTATTTTGTTGGGTTTGGAAAAGCCACATCCTTAGGGTATCTGGAATCCCTTTTAGAAAATTTGCAAAACGAACGGCCATTTTATTTCAATTACTTCGTTTCGTCAAAGAACCAAATTCTTATTTATTCGTTTAAGTTAAATAAACCTAAGCCAAAATAGACACTTGTTGTATTCTTGCTTTAAAATTTACTATTTCTTTTCTTTTAAGGTATTTTGAAATTTTGTCTATGCATCATATTGTTAATATGCAATGCAACGTTTATGCATAGAACTCAAGATCTTCAAAGGTATCTTGAAATCCTAAAATAAAAGGTATGGCTTAAGGTGCCGCTATCTAGCCTAAGGTGGAATCAGCTTAATTGGTTATAAATTTTGATGTTGGTTTTTGTAGTCTATTCATTGAGCTATATGATGGCAAAAAGACTGGAATTTATCTTGGCAAAAACCCCTTGGATAAAGAGCGAATGCGAATCTGCGTTATTGAAGTGGTATGACCTCCTGTTTGCCGTAATTTTTATAGCTTGCTACTTCTAGTGTTTTGTTGGCTATTTCTAAATTTGAAGCCTAAATCGAAATTGCTTTTCGTAGATATGTTATTTAATTTAAATTCAATTATTTAAGTTAATAATTCATCTTTAAACTAGGAGCTTCAATTTAAATTCGTTTTTTAATAAGGACCTGAAATTTTCTTTTTCTCTTCAATAGCTCCTTTTTCTATATCTCTGCCTTTTGTAATTAATTGTTATTTACCTGATTCAGGATCGGTGAGGTTTATTTTACATCATTACTGCTTTTTGTATTTTCGTATATTTTTTTAGCTAGATTATCTCCAATATTGAAGCTTTATGTATGTGTGCCTGTTCCAAATTTAATCTGTTTCCATGTTATTTCTTTAAAGATCCTTCTGTTTTAATTAAGACATTACAGCACTTTTAGATAGGCCAAGACTTTTTCATTATGGTTGAGCTATTACAGCAGTAAACTCATGAGCCCCAATGCGTCTTTTTAATGTACATATTTAATATTTAGATATTCAAAAAGAAGGAAGAGAGAGAGAGAGGGCACAGATTTTTTAGGAAAAATGCTTAGGAGAAGGGAAATGCAAATTATGAAGGCATATCAAGATATTTCTTTGCCCGACACCAATTCCGCTTAGTTGTGTAACCTATATTAACAGATCCAGGACTGGAGTAGTTTGATAAACTCTTATTTGATAATCGTTTGCGTCAGCATCACTGAGAGTCACCTTATACTTTTTTTCCAGAAAAGTCTTTCAATGACGGCTGCAAAAGTTGCAGAAGGATGTATGAGGATGAATCCATTGAATGAGAACCCGGCTCTTGTTCAAGAATTCGTCCAGAAAATCCAGGGAGTGTTGAGAAAACTCAAGCAAGTTGTGCACGAGGTTGGTGTTTGCCACGTGCTTTGAGAAATCTCTTGAAGTATCTCTCTTGGCCTAATCTCTGTATGGATACTTTATCAGAAAAAAATAGAATGAAAACTTGTAATAGATTGACGTTCTAAGGAACCGATCAAACGAGCCATTCTTTTGCTCACGTGACTTTTAACCTGCATCTGGATATACATTGCTTTTGATCGTTATCCATCGTTTACACTCTGTGCCGGGCAGAATGTATTTAATACATGATGTATGATAAAAAGAAAGCGTGATGGGAAATTGGAAATTAGTTTTCATTTTTAACTTTGTCTGCAAAAAATCAGTCTTTCCCCCGATAAGTCAGTTAGAATGTCAGTGTAATCTGTAAAATATTCTTGCACGCTTATGAATTCTGCTTTAAAAGGCAGTGATTTCATTGCCTTTGAAATTTTATTTCAGCCACAGCAAACTCTTCCAGACATTTTCATATGGATGTTAAGCGGAGGCAAGCGCGTTGCATACACGCGAATACCAGCAAGTGATGTTATGTTCTCGAAATTGGATTTTGAGCGCGGGACTAACTCGGGAAGAGTGCAGACTATATTCTTGCGAGTAAGTGGATAGCTTGAAAAGTTTAACATTTTTTATTGTTGATTAAATTTGCTTCTATCTTTGAGATTATTATGTAGAGTGATTAGCGGGTATGGTATCATATTTTGTATCTGTGCCAATTTTTGTATTACTAGTTCAGCCATGCAAATATTTGTATTATGGAATTTGTGGATTGCAATCATTTTTTCCATAGAATAGAACTCATAGAATAGGACCCCAAAAGTTGACCAAGTTTTCTAGCTGTCGTAAAGGTATTCAATGTCATCCATTATGAAGACTAATTCTTAAAGTTGTTTTGATAATCTCCTTTTTTACGTGATAGATTTGTCCTGGTCTCCTTATTTGTTTCTTTTATCAATCCTTCGTTTAACTATGTTCAGACTAACCTCCTTTTCTGCTATTTCAGCTGCCTGGTAAGCGAGGCCACGGTGAAAAGGGCTGGGCGATTCAGGCGAAAATCGAAGTTAGACTATGGCTTGGGCTGCCAAATAAATACCCAGGGATGTTTATGAAGGACGTGCCAACTGGGTATCAAGATGTACGGAAACAATTCCTTGATTTTGTTTAGTTTTGGTTTAGTTTTTATGCTCTTAAAAACTGTTTTCAATTTGTTTTGAAACAGAAGGCCTGATATGATTTTTAATCAGAACTAAGTTTCATTTTTGAGTTATATTTAGAAGAATTATATTTCAAACTTTTTATAATTGAAAAAAATATTTTACAATCAGACTTGCAATTAAAGATGATAAGAGTAAACATAAATTTTATTAAAAGTTTTCATACTACTATTGTTGTACATTTAAACCAGTTACTGTTAAGCAAAAATCTTCTTTTAACTTGTAAAAATGCAGTACAAGAAATCTTTATATTGCCTCTGGTTGTGCCTAAGCCAGATAATTCCCGAAATTCCTCTTTTGTTCAATCTTTATTCCTTACATCATAGAAATACTGTTTTTTCCCTTCAGGAGGATGATAATATCGCTTTCTTTGTTCCTCCAAAGGAACTCATTTACAATGGTTTGTATTTTTGAAAGATTACTTATATAGGAATTTTTCCTATAAGTATATCCCTAGCGGCCATTAAAGAAACTACCGCCCGGTAGCCTCAAATTTACAACGCTATATATCATATTGGCAGATATTCAATGCTCGAGATCTTTAAGTTCCGTTACAGACATTTAAGAAAACCATACAAATGGTATGCTAGCATGCAAATTCTATGCAATAGCTGTACAACATTTTGTAACAATGATGCTTGAGCTTTGCAACTTCTTTACAATGACAGTGGTATCATTTTGATGATAAAACGTAAAAATTAGGATGACAAATGATGGAAGATAATTGATCTCTATGCAATAATGATGAAAGATCTGTATAATTTAATATCTTTTCAGTTTAAAGCAACATCTATACAATTTAATATAACTAGTAGGCGCTGATTGGTCAAAGCCATTTCTCCTGTCACGTGATTTTCAGTCCGCATCTGGACATGAATTTCCTCAGTCCGGAGCTGGGCGGGTTTTTCTTCACGTCTATGATAAATCACCCATTCTATAAAACCATTGAATCCACGTAATTAGCTTCTGCAAACGATAGGAGGTAGAACAACTTAATGCAGCATTTGAAGAACACAAAGTAATTCTCAGTTGGGTTTTTCATCTTTTAGCCAAACAAAAGTTTATTGTTCGTGCCCATATTTACCAAGCAAGAAGTTTAATTGGAAGTGATGAGTCAGGATTATCTGGTAAATTATTTTTGTTAATCAACCTGCTTGCATTAGGGTTCGTAGCTTATGAATTAAGAACCAAGCTGTTCATAGACAACACTGGAAATATGAAATCTAGGCCTAGCGCACACTAGAGACTTTGCCATCACTGACTGCGAAGTATGTTTTGTGACAATTGTCTCAGATCTGTGGATCCCAAAGCATAAGATTTTTGCTGTAGGCAAATATCAAAGATGCTGGATAATTTTTGTAGATTGATGATGTAATGTCAGTTTTATTAGGTTTTCTTCGCACAGTCAACCGAAAAACTTTGGCAGTGTCTAAGTGTAGTATTTGAATTGAAAGTGACAAAATTGTCTTCTTGTTTGCATTTTTCTTGATGTTTAGATGAACTACCATATTTGATGTGCCTCATTTTGATTCATCTGCTAGATGCTTTCGCAAGGGTTATCGTGACAAACCAAGCCCTGGAAACACATGTCATTGAAAATACGAGGAGCCCAACGTGGGATACTATGCTCAAATTTGAAGACATCGAGTTCTGGGGTGAACCAGAGGAGTTTGCCGTAAATCCCCCTGTTATTGTTATTGAAATTTTTGACATGGACAAAGAACTTATTGGAAGTGTAAGTTATTTTTGTTTTTGCATATAAAGGACCTCAAATTCTAACGTATAACATATTTTAGTTTCATATCCAATTTGTCTGCTTTTTACTTTTTGTAAAAATATTTTTTGACATCAGGTGACTTAAGCTTCCCTTAATAACAACAGAGTTTCGTCTTGGTCGCCTCGTTTTATCACATCAGGCCTCCTTTACACGTTAGAGCCTCCATATAGCGAGTACAAATAGCATTGGGATTACTGTTAATTTTAAGAAGGAAAGGTGTCCGATTTGAGGAGGTACTTGAGCAATGCTTTTTATACTAGAAAAAGTCTTTTCGTGTATTCGTTTAAAATGTTTTACTATTTTTAAACATACTTTTATTACGTCTAATTAATGTCATTCTTTAAATGGAATTCACTACTTTATTAGGGCCTCTAGACTCAAACGTCCTGGTGCAATTTGCTCCTTGGTCCCCTTCTCGGTTGCCCTGACAATAAATTGTGTGGTATCACTCTGTATTGCTCAGCTTACGGTAAAAAAAAATTTCTGTTGGGGTAATTGAGGCTGCGTGACTGTACCACAAAATTCGCTATTTCGTCTTCCCGACTGTCCACTTTTATAAACAGTTTTCCTTTATTTTTCAGGGTAGTATTGAATTCATAGGCCGTGCACTTGCGAAGCCTGTCGTCAAAGGTGCTGAGGAGCCTTACGAAAGGCCATTTTTCCCACCAGTGCTGCAATGGTTTCCGATCTATCGCGGAGACACAAAAGCAGGGGAACTCCTGGCTGCATTTGAAATGTTTCACGTGAGTTTCACTATCATATCAATTGATTTTTGTGATTTCTGATTACGTACCAATCAGCCTTTGTTTGGAGGCTACCTCTACTAGGCCTAGACCTGTAAAATTGTTGCAACCACGCCCCCTTTCTTAACCTAAAATACATTTTAAAATATTTTTTGTAGTTATTTTTGTGCAGTCGTTTAAAATGTTCTACTATTTTTTAGACATACTTTTGTTACGTCTCATTAATACAATTTTTAAGATGGAATTCATTACTTTATTAGGGCCTCTAGACTCCAAGGTTCTGGTGCAATTTGCTCCCTGGCTCCCCTTCTCGGTGGCCGTGACAATAAAATGTTTAGTGGCATCACACTGTTTTTATCAGTTTCAAGAAGTTTGTTAACCTTTCAAGTACAAATAACTGAAATCTCGCCGTAGGTAAATGAACATACTCTGCCGGAACACCTTCCGGTTGATCCTCCTGAGGAAAACAAGGACGATTTGCTGAAAAGGCCCGTTCCAGATGAAATCCGGCCTGTGATGACAAAACATCGTGTCGAGGTCAGTGAGATTTCTTTCAGAAAGTTGCACTGCTTATATAAGAAATACATATTGGTTGATTCCAACCATTTATCAACTTTCATCTTCTGAAATTTTATTTCAAGATCTAAAAATATACACATTTTGATCGTTTGATCAGTGAACAGTCGAGGACTTAAAGCAAGACTTGTGGAACTACAATGGAAATAGTTTATCCGTTACATTGAACAAGTTTCAGAATTCATTTTTGCAATGAACTTCTGTCTTCAGTGAAAACAGATAATATTTCTTTCAAGTCTTTTCATTAAAAATCACTGGAAATGAATCAACTAGAAGCAGAGAACTTAGTATGGATCTTTTGGAACTCCAAGGAATATCTCAGAAGTAAGGAGGTTTCCATTCCAGTGTCCATAGATTTGAATGCCTTTTGCAATTAGATCACGAGCCTATAAAAGATGCTGTGTTTGACAATTTTGTTCAATCTTTTAGGATTTTTAAAACTATCAAGAGGCTCTTTAGATTTACGTTTTTCGTAGGTTATATTTTGGGGTGTTAGAGAAATGAAGAGGGCCCAGCTGATGAGCATAAACCGGCCACGTGTTGACATCGATTGCTGTTACCCGACAAAAGACAAAGAAGGCAACGAGAAGACTTTCATGGAATCCACGATCTGCAAGAGTGCTAGCAAGAATCCTAATTTTGATAATCCGGTTGTCCTATTTGACGTGGTAAGATTTTCAAGTTGTTTTGCTCTGGCAAAATGCTTTTTAAGATCGTTTTATATTTGTCTTCATTTGAGGTCAAACTTTATTTTTTGTTTTAGGCTTAACTATATTTTCTGGCCAGTCTTTGTTATTCTTGTCAATAGTATTAGGTAGCGTCCTCTTTTGTGATCTTTAAAGGATTTTTCAACATATTTTTTCAGGATTTTGACATATATTTGCGAAATATTTAATTTATAGAATGAAAATAACTGAAACGATAACTAAGTTTTAACTGAATGGAAATATAGCAAAGTTTTGTTGTTGATGTATATGTAAAGATCTTTCACCCTTTTTGCAGATGTATTTATTTCTATTAAATCTCTCTGTTACATCTGTTAAATCTCTCTTGTAACAGAGGCTTATATCTCTGTTACAAGAATCGAGAGTTTCAATTATTTCTCATTTCTCTTTAAAATCAGTTTCCATGAGTCTGTCATTTGTAATTCGATTTAAATAAAATATGAAACATGAGTTATTAAATTCAAAGTGACAATTATCCCATCTGTCAGTTATGTTGCTACCATGCTTAATAACTTAATCTGCCGTATGCTTGAGCAATATGACAAAATAACTCGTCACTTAAACGCGTCATTCTTCTTTTAGGATCTTCCAGATAATAAGAAATACATACCCCCGGTGACGATACGTGTCCACGATATACGTGCGTTTGGTAGACGGGTGTTGGTCGGGACACATATTATTGATACTCTACACAAGTACTTTAGAGATAATAAAACCTTTGTCAAAAAGGGAGAAGAAGTCGTGGACCCTAAAGCTAAAGGTATGTTGGGGAAGTATCAACCAAAATCTGTTAAATCACTGGATGCACTCGTTTTAAACATCTATCAAGCTGAACTCTGAACTGCATTTACTGCCAAAAAGAATCCTAAAATCAGTTTATGAATTTTCATTTAACAATCGCCGTCTCCTATTGTAATGATGTAGGTTTCTACGACACATGACGTATGAGCTCAGGAATCGTGTTGTCAAATTACGCGATCAGCATAGTGTTCAGGGGTATGTTAGCGGAAGTGGGGGTCTAGATAACTGCAGAAAGGGGGCTAGTTAGCTGAAGGGAGGAGGTCAATTAGTGGGAAGGGGCGTTGAGGTAGCGAATGTCGTCAAGTTAGGGGAGGGGGGCTAGTTAGCTGGAGGGATGCGGTTAGTTAGCTGAAAGGAGGGGGTTAATCAGTTAAAGGGAGGAGGTTAATTAGTGGAAGGGAAGTTAAATTAGCGGAACAGGGTAAGTTAGCGGAAGTGGTTATTTTCAGGAAATCTGAATAAAACTGCAGCTGTTGGGTGTTGGGTGCTCAAGCAATTTAAGCAGGTATTTTAAGTAGATTCAACAAAATTTAGAGACTGTTTGTTAGTTTAGTGTAGTCGGTCAAGATATTAAAAGACCGTCTTTCAATACAATGTATGAATTTCAACGAGTTTCAAATGATTTTCAACGTTTTGCTGTTCCAGGTGACGACATGGATGATGACCGTGCTCCTGGGGCAGGAATATTAATCGAAATCCCAGATGGAGAAGAAAAGCCCCCAGAGGTTCGCAATTCCTCTAAATTTTATCCTTTTGATGGTTTTAGGCCTTTTTGGATCAAAAAGGGCTTATAAAAACCAGCGGCAGGCGAATCTCTCACAAATGGTTCACATTGAAGTTTGCTTTCATAGCCACAGTCAATACGCTCCCCACCACCTTGCATTCCTTTGAAAAATCAAACTAAAGGCTGCATTACATAAATGCTAGTTTTTATTTCATTTACGTTTTGAAAACGATTAGAACTAAGAAAGAACTTGATGCCAATAGCGATGGAGTGCTACAAATGCAGCAGCACATGACAGAAATTTACAAGGATTTTAGAATTAGTCTGACAGGAACAGTGTGGAAGGAATTTTTTGTTCCTTTGCATTTGTCTCAACTGTCTTAATTTGTTTCAGATTTATAAGCTGAAAGTGTTTTTTCTAGGAAGAGCCGAAAAAAAAGAGAAGGAAAGAGGAAGCTGATAAAGACGAAGAAATCCTGGATTGGTGGACGAGATTTTACGAGACATTGCGAGACATGGAAGAAGCGAACACGAAAAGTAGGAAGAAGAAGAAGAAAGGGAATGAAGTGACTGGCGGGAAGAAGCCAGAAAAATCTGACGTCCCGAGGCTCACGGTAAGTGAAGTCCCTGACAGGTAAAGCTAGAAGATTATGTTAAGCGAAATGTGAGCTGGGGTCTCCTTTGGAGTTGCCGGGTTCGAAGAAACGAAACAGGAGCCACACTGAATTTTTGCGAAACGATGAAACCGTTCGAGGATATGTTGACTCTGCGATATCAAAAGTTTCATTTTTACTGTTTTGCTTGGGCAAGATTGTTTGCGTTTTGGCAACTCAATTTCTGGTTCCTTGGCAATTTCTGGCTACAATACTTTCAAAGGTAGGTGACGCTAAGGTGCAAAGAGCAGTAGGTGACGTTTGCTTTGGAATGTATGGTGCATCACGCGTCTGGTCATATTCAAAACAAAACCTTCAAAATGTCAGCTCAAAATCCGATAATTCAAATGGCTGAAACGGACGATAAAAGTAGAATATTGCCGATTCGTGTCCTTGCATGTGACAAATGCCAGGTATCTGTCTGCAAATCTGATTGGTCTAAATCACAACTCATTACTTGATTGGTTTATTGCTATGTATTCTTTTGTTCCATATGTATATATATATTTACTTGACTGCGTGTCGTACAATGTCAGGTAACAATTTTTACTTCTCTCTTTCTTTCTACGTACAATTTTATTTTAACTTCAAAGTTATGTTTTTTTATTTGCCAGTCATTTTGTTTGTGTCTTGAAATGCCTGGCTGCCTCTAAAACGATATCGACCCTCATCAATGCCGAAATCAGATGAGAATGCTCTAGAGGTGTATAAAAATTTTTAAGGTCGTGCAGATTCTTTGTTTATTGACATTGTGGCCTCAACTTGGCTTCTCTGCCGATCATCTTTATGTGCCTTGACGAGATAAACAATCGGGTTCACTATTGTATTTGTCAACAGCAGGCATGCTAGGCCCAACGAAGGCTTAAATGTAATCATCAGATGAATAGTGAATGGAAATGCTGACGCAATGTAGTACCCGAAGCTAAAGATGCATATCCATATAAGGGTGATTTCGCGTTTTGTAGCACGTGCTTCGACCAACGATGATTGGTTGTTTAATTTAGCGCGTCTTTTTAGAGTTATGATGATTATCGCAGTGTAATATGCAGTCATTGTCGATCCAAACCATATTGTCCAATCTTTGGCAAGCCATGCAAGGTACCCAATTGCAACAGTTGATGCTATGCCGGCCATTGCTAAAATCACTGGGATTAATATGACGAAGACCAGTAAACCAAACCACATCACCAGAATAACAATTTTCATGCGTTTTTTTGTGAGTTTCATGTGATGTTTGATTGGGAAACGGATCGCGACGAATCTGTCGTATCCAATTGCCAGTAGATTGAGTGATGTGAAGTTGAATGCGGCTACGAGCAACACCACGTCCCTGTCTATGTTACCCTGCACAGTGAGGCCATAAATGCCAAAGGTAATTGAATATAGGCCATTCAACAAATCACTGCAGGCCAAACTCAACACGAGCTGGTCGTGCGGTTTTAGCACATGCATTTTCTTCGATGTAAAGTGGATCTCGACACTGTTCAAAACAACCGCTACCAGTCCTATGATTATGAATGCGACAGCTTCTAACGCCATGCTCCAATGTTTTCAGAAGTAAAGCTCAATTTTGATACAGTGTTTTTTATGACTACCTCTGAAGTTCCTGTGATCGTTTCAACACAAACGATATATCAACATCTCATTGGCCTTCTTAAAATGTTTAATGCCATTGTATGCTATTTTTTTCAGTAATTCCTAAAAATTGCAAGATACCTTCGCAAAACCTTGAAAGTCTCTCCTCTCCTTTGTACGTTGTTTTTTCATTGCCTCGGTTGCGGAATGAAACTTCAGTGAAATCAAGTTACTTTGCTTCAACTTCTAGTTTCTGCCTTCAACTCTTTGTCATAATCACGTCATTTCTTCGTCGCATAATGCCTTCTCGAATGGCTGCAAATTTTACTGCCACTGCTCATCAATTCTGCATCTGTAATGTCAAAATCAAGATTCTTTTTAAAGTTGATTATCCGAGATTTATTTTTCACGCCGCCTTTAAGCGAACTGATCACAATGCAACGGGGGGCTCAACACTTTCTAAGGCAGAATGTAATTAGGATTTGTTAACGTGAATCATCACTGTAGTCATCATAATCATCATATCATAAATTCAGTCATTACCATGCTTTTCTTCATAATCCAATCGTAATCATCATATCACTATCGCAATCATCATCATTGTCAATCATTATCCCATCACTATCGCAATCATCCTCATCACCTCCAATATCACCATCACTGTCAATCACTGTCACATTGCTATCGCAATCATGCTCATCACCTCCAATATCACCATCACTGTCAATCACTGTCACATCGCTATCGCAATCACCCTCATCACCTCACATATCACCATTACTGTCAATCACTATCCCATCACTATCGCAATCATCATCATCACCTCCAATATCACCATTACTGTCAATCACTGTCACATCGCTATCGCAATCACCCTCATCGCCTTCATCATCACAATTATTCCTTATCACTACCACCACCACTGTCAGCAATCACTTGCAGAATCATTCATTGAGTGATATGATGCTTATCCTCCCCCTGCTGTTGATTTCATGAAATTACTTCGTTTAAACAGCTGCACATAATGTAATGACCTCAATTGAAATTAGAGCTAAACCTCATCACGGCAGCGGTAATTTGATTGTTCTGTAAACATTGGCTCTCTTGCACTATACATTTCTGTAATCAGTTTAGCTATATTACTTTATGTAGGCTTGTCTTTTAACGTCGAACATAAACGTTTTTATCATTTTTTATTCAAATATAAACTGTTCTTCTGAATTTTTATTTATCAATATTTATGTTGTGTTTTTAAGCTCCTTTAATTGGACTCATAGAATTGCTCATACCATAAATATTTGTAAATTCACTGATTTTATTTGCCCAGCATTAATTTTTTTTGGCTTTATACTAAACCGATGAAATTTCAGTCCAAGTCCTTTTGCATTACTAACCTTTGGATTGCTGTTTCTTTAAAATCTTTGCTGTTACAGTTTTGAAAGAGATGAACAGTATTCTTATCATCCTCCATCTTTTGTTTTTTATCAAGCCGTATGACGTTATTTAGAAATATTTGATTTGTTTGTTTGTTATTCCCTGTATTTGTATCAAATCTACTTATCCAGAAGAATTGTGTAAGACAGGGCTTGCTGTGGGGGGGGGGAGGGTAAGGCAGGGCTTGCTGTAGGGGGATGGGTAGATTACCCTAGAATGGGCTTCTCCAAAAAAGGACCTTTTAAAGACACAGTGACACATGCCTCGATTTGGGCATGTTTCCCATCACGTGTATTTTCTTTATTTCCCTCTAATATTGCTGCAAGGCATAATGTTGAAAACAGCTCATTAAACTCTATACGTTATTCTCAGCAAATGAGCATTGAGCCAATGGATGTCATATCAAATCCTAGCCAGAAAACGCTTTATCTTTCCACGGGCAAATATTCTAGAACTTTTAAAATCTTTCTTAAAACATAAAAAGACATGGTCAGGTTGTGGTTTTTGTTCACTTTCGTATATCTCGTTAACTATTTCCCCGCACTATTTCACGTTACCAAAACGTTCTTTAAATGATTGAGAGGCAGATGTGCTTTCTTTCACACTTATGTATGAAAACTGCTTTCTGCCTTAAAAGCCCGTTGGAGTAATCGATTGATTTAAACTGATTATTGATTGATCATTGTTTCGTAGGTCTACGAAACGGAACTAGAGGATATTGATGAATTTGGCGCCTTCAATGATTTCATGACAACATTCAGTTTACTTAGAGGCAAAAAGACAGACGATGAAGATGACGAAGAGCGGAGGTTCAGTGGAAAATTCAAGGTTTTTCAGCTGTCTTTTGCCAATTAGTTACTACTTTTCATGAATGACCTCCGTTTTAAAACAAGACATGATTAAGCGAGGAGATGTTTTTATTTCAATGAGGTCTTTTATTGTCTTCATGGAAATGCATCTCTAAATGTGCAGAGAACTTCATATGGTTTCAGCATTCGCTTCCTTATTAACGGCGATTCCCCTTTGGCACTTCAGGAATTGTCATAACCTCAGACTTCTGTTTTCCTTGATTAATTAAAGAATGATGTTGTAAAGCAAGCGACAAACAGGATGGTATCTGCTTGTGCTCCAGACCTCTTCTTTCAAATTAGGGGTCTGGAACAGAGGCTAGGTGTTTTTTGCTCATTCATAAAAATAAATTAGTCTTCATCTGTAGTCTTCATCTGATGTTTATAATTATCCAAGTATTGATTCCATTTTGATCTTTGCGTGCACCGGGTTTTAACTTTTTTGTGAGTCTTTATCTGTTTTTAACGTCTTTCTGCGTGTTTTGTAGTTGATAACTAGATAAATCCAATTAAATATGTACGTTGCGTGTGGTTCTTTATCCAGAATAACGATAATATAGTTAGCAAATAAATCTAGTACCAGAATGAAAATATATTAGTTTGATTGTTAAAAACACAGAAGACTAGATACATTGATACATTGAAAACTAGATACATTGTTAAGAACATGATATAAGTTGGAAAAAGTAAAGCTCTCTTTGTAAACTGAATAAATCACCTACAATGAACTTAATAAACAGTACGTCTTTTGAGCGAAATAAAATACTTTAGACTTAACCCTCCCCCATCTTTCTCTACATGCAGGAATTAACAATAAAACAGTGATCTGACATCATATGTACCCCTTTTACTGATTAAACCCCCCAAACCCTTCCTGCTATCCATCCCCTATCAACACCTAGCAATATCAAACCATCAGTCAACTATTAGAAACTTTTTTTAATTCGAAGGTTGATCGTTTTGATTATAGTTTTTCTAATTAATTGTTTTATTATCAGGGAAATATTCGTGTCTGGAAGCACCCTCTGCCTAAAGGCTTTGACCCTGAAGATCCTAAAGGAACATTTTATAAGCTGCCAAGTAATGAACCGATCAAAGTGCTAGTTCGTGTCTACGTCATAAGGGTAAGTGTGTAGTATATTTTGTATTTGTAATATTATATTATTATTGTATTGTGAAATGATGTGTTACGCTATTTGGTGTATAGAACGTGTTACTACACTTCATATTATTTGATAACCATTAATCTTTTGAAAAAGCCATCAATCTTTTGGGAGCATATTTTTCTCAATTTGTTTGTACTTCAATTTAGTTTTTGCTTTTGTTTACAGTGCCTAAATCTACACCCCACTGATCCCAATGGAAAGGTAGTATATCACAATATGATTACCTTTACGTAGTATGAATACAAAACAAAATGAACGATATTCTTTTGCCATCAATCGAAGTTTAAGTCATTTTATTTGCTACATTTTCTTTACCAGATATTTTAAGATTTTGTTCAGCAGTCTCAATCTCAATTTTTAATCGACTGGCTACTCTAACAGATGCATAAGGTATCTAACAAAGTATTATCTGTAGGCAATCGCGGTTATTAACCCATGAGTGGTAACTTTTGCTGTTTAAAGCTAATCCGAGCTGTTCCTCACCATCGACATTATCACTCAACCAGCATTCATACATGAAATCTTGAAATATCCAAGAGCTGTCTTACTGATATTCAACTCTAGTCTTTTTTTAATACTTCTAGGCCGATCCTTATCTTGTTGTTCAAGTTGGCAAGAAAAGCATTAAAGACAGAGACAACTATGTCTCAAAGCAACTTTCACCCGAGTTTGGGAGGTGAGCCTCCTTAAAGGTGTTTCTGTAATTGCCTGATCCAATTAGGAAAGTTACTTAAAGGGACATTTTTTGTTTAAGTCATTAAGACTGTTAAGTCATTCCAATCACAAACATTATATATTATATCTTCATATTCTTTGCAACCACAATCTGAAACTCCTCGGGTGGTGCTGAACTTTTTTAATCTATGCTCTTCGGGTGGTGCTGAACTTTTTCTGACTATTTAGTCCTTCCCATTAACTCATTCATTAAAAGTTTACTCAAAGCACGCCAGATTTCCTCTTCAAAAATGCCGTCAAATATTCTAGTTGTGATTCACAATCTTGAGAACCTTTGTCTTCAAAGCACCATTTTTTAAAATTTTGCAGAAAAACATCCCACTTTGTGTACATGCTTAATCCTCGAATACTTTTCTCTGGCTGACTTTAATTTCGAAATTTTGCGTAAAAAGCAATTTTGGAAAATCAGTGCTCAAGTCTTTGCTAACCAAATAATTACTCTGGCTTTTCTTAAATGGAAATATACTGTTATTAATCACATGTTTGTCTTCCAGCGAATGGGTTTCTGTGGCTTTTTTGACAGTTGTCTCTAAAGACTTCGGATTCCTTTCATATTTGTATATAGTGTTAATAAAAGAAGCGATATAGTTTGCTGGTGATCGCAATTAGAATGAAACCCAGTGCAGTAGCTTAGAACCGTCCTGTTTCATATATGAATTACGTAGGGTAAAAGAGACCCAACAGATTGTTCTCTCAATATATACCGTACCTTTAAAGATCTGTTTCAAAATGATGTTGCGGAGGAGAAAGTAGTTGCTTCTCCCTTTAAAAGCGTTTCCCTTCTCCTCCGCAACAAAATAACGCATGTACGCAAGCTACGCGTAACACAAGTTTTTAAAAAAAGCCACGAGGGGCCGTAATTAGCATACCAAACCCTCCTTTAGTTTATAAAGTTGCTGACAATTTATGTTTTATCTCCTCGCAGGGTTTTCGAATTCAAATCAGTGCTGCCATTTGATAATATGCTGACAGTGCAGGTTTATGACTGGGATCTTATGAGTGGCGACGACCTTATTGGCGAGACCAAAGTCGATATTGAAAATCGGTTCTACAGCAAACATAGAGCGTCTTGTGGTTTGCAGAAAGATTATGTCACGTACGTCTTAACAGTTTTTGATAACTAAAGTGGGCTATCTTTGAGATACGGAATCCGGCTTCCCCGTGCCGGATTCCCCAATGCCGGATTCCTCATTCCGGATTCCTCATTCCGGACTCACCATTCCGGACTCACCATTCCTGATTCTCCATTCCGGATCCCCCATTCCGGATTGCACGCTTCATGCAAACAGTATTTGCTCTCAATTTAGAGATTGTGTGACCGTGCAGGAAACGTGAAAGCTTGAAATCACATTTCATGCACCTTTTCATCAAATCAGACACGGACTGTTTTGAAAGATAGCGACTACGACGTATTTGCAAAAACCAGAATTCCTAAATGCAAGGCGATTAGGCCTTATTCAACATTTGGTCGAAAACGTGTAGTGACGACAATTTTAAATCATAAAGCAAGGTCCAAATGCGTCTATCTTTTTTCCCATCACTTCCTATCCAGGCATGGGATTAAATTACCGCTTACATTTCGGCCATTATCTGATGTTGACACTCTGCGGAATGTGGAAAGAAAAATGCTTTGATATGTTTTCTTTTCGCCGCTCTTTGCTTTTTTCAAATGTCTTAAAGTTCGTAATAGATAAAGTCTGTTGTCTCAATTCCCACTCCGTTTCTCTACCCAATTCACGCAACTTATCCAATAAATCATTAACATTTTCCTTCCCTTCACCTTGCTGCTCAATATATCTAACTTATCCAAGTTTTTCCTTTTCTAACTTCCCCCTTTTTAGGTTTGTTTAAGGGCCCAAATGGTAGAAACTAAAAGCAATATAGTTTGATTTCACAAACCTATATGTATGGAATGGATGCCTTCCTGAATAGCAGGCTTCTCTTAACGATATGCCACATTCTGATTTACCATATGGTCAACAAAGCAGCCAATCAAATCACTCTATCATGATGCTAACAACGTTATTGATATCTGTTTGGCGATTCTTGTTCCAAGCTGGTTTGATTCCTCGATCATATATAAGAATATAAGAAATTCTAAAGAAAATCTCATTACCTAAGAATTGCCACAAGCGTCAGTTTTTTCCTCCCCAATGTTTCTTTGTGATACTTGCGTGTTTCGTTGAGATACTGATGTCTTGACCTTGGTCTGTGTGATTGTGATGTGTTATATCTGGCTGATTTGTGCCTATATTCTCAGTCTATGTCAATTAATCTATCCATAATCTCTTCTTGTGCTATTTTTACCAGTTTTTTCATACCGTCTATTTACGTTGTACATTAGATATACGAAATCAATCTGGCTGCCAGATTAATTTGCGAAATCTTTCTTTAGACATGGCTATGCAAAATGGCGAGATCCACAAAAGCCATCTCAAATATTGACAAAGCTGTGCAAAGATGAGGGTCTTGAAGGGCCTAACTTCGACAATGGCATCTGCTCGATTGAAGGCATACCCTTCGAGGGTTCTCCCACTGTAAAAGACGCAAAAGGTGTGACTGGGCTCACTTTGATTTAGATTTTATGTTTATCCTGATGTGGTTATGATGTTATCCCAAATAGGCCGGTCTCAAAACAGTTCTGCTGTGCTCAAAAGCAGGTCGTTTAACAACATATGTAGAAAACCAGTAACACCAACACAGTATTCCTTAATTTTATGTAGCTGGGAATTTTTTTTTTAATTGAAATAAATCTGATCTGCCATAACATGTTGATGTTTTGACTTACAATGCAAGAGATTTTGCAGTTTTGCTCTACAAAAAGATCGATATCAAATTCTTTGGTTTCAATTACAAAGATCATTTCCAGATGTCTATCTCAAGGGCTTTCAGCTGGGAATGCTTCAAATTGTTAAAATTTTTGCATTTGCGGACAGTGCTTATTGTGCCATTTGAATTGGCCAGTTGCAAGTTGTATCAATTTCCCTGTAACGATTTGAATAAAAAGCGCATTTTGGTGACTCAAATGTTATTGTTTAAATCCAAGGTAACTAAATGCCCACCTTGAAGGGTTTTTGGCCAATGTAACAACGGGAATAGCTTTTGCAGCGCTTTGAAGTTGATGTTATGGCCAGTTTCGACCAACCATATATCTTGAACCTTAGCCCCTTTATCTGAAAATTTAAATTTTTCTCGTGATATTGAATGACTTGTTAAATTCATGAATATTTGAGAAGGTAAAGGACAAATTATGTTTTTATAGATTATTTAACATGGAATAACCTTTTGGTCAAAGAGCAGCGAAGCTAGACTTTCGATTTCTGCATTCATTTAGTACTTTATGCTCTTTTAGTTCTTATTTTAATCAAAAAAGAATAAAACAATTCAAAATTTTATTGATGTAGGAATAATCAGAAGACCGAATCTGCACATGCGATCTATCCCATCTTGGAAAATTTATGTTTTCTATAGACTATTTGACTTATTTGTGTTCTTTAAGTAATTTATGCTTTTTTAGTTTTTAATTTATCTTGTACAGTTTGAAGCAGTTACAAATTGTATTGATGTATAAATAATCAGAAGACAGAATTTCACATGTTATTTTGTATATTGGAGATGTGAACTCGTGTGGCACAAATTTTCCCCTTGGCTGAAATCTCTACCCCCTGCCTAGCGTTGATTTCAATGTATGTAAAACGGTATTTTTCGCTTTTTCTAGGGCGCGAGAAACCCTCGGATGAGCCATGTGCGCTGGTTGCTTTGCACAGGTTTCATGAAATACCAGATAAAGGCTACCATCTTTGCCCTGAATACGTCGAAACGAGGTCGCTTATAAACCCTGAAAAACCAGGATTAGAACAGGTATGCAAGATGTGAATCCATGTGTATGCAAGATGTGTATGCAGAATGTGGCCTTGCCCTTATGTTAAAATAAAACAGTTAATGAGTTTGAGAGTTGATACTATTTGAATTAATGATTCAATGTGTCGAGAATGCTTTGTCGATTGTGAACAACTCGTTTAAAGTTCTTTGTACAGCTGATATGAACGGTTGTTTAAAGAGTACAAATTAATATTTGTATTTATTGATATTAGATAACATATTGCTTCGCTTCTGTAAGAGCATCGTGAAAATCATGTTTGGTTTAATCGTGTGAAATCATGTGAAAATCGAGATTAAATCAATAACTGATGCACTGATTCAATGATCAGTGACTGTTATTATGTTTTGATGAGCAATCATAGATGTTACGATTCAGTGATCTAACGACTGATTCAATGATAGAGTCACCGATCATCTAGTCTATTAATTGCACACTTCTTGGATCCACTGCAAAGTTTGAATCAGTGATTTGCTGATGATGGTTTGATTCTAGAGTTTGGTTATTCGATGTTGCTACGTAAGATCTATAAGCCTAGGTTTTTAATTTTCTACAGATTTCCAGAACTAGCTGCACTACATCAGTGCGAACTCAAATTTTAACCCTTTCGTGTTTCGTTTTCTCTCTAAACGCACTTTGTTTTTACTTTTCAGGGAAGAGTTCAAATGTGGGTTGATATGTTCCCAATGGAGCTCACAATGCCTGGCCCACCCACTGACGTCACGCCCAGAAAGCCAACTGAGTATGAACCTACCTCACATACCTTAGAGTTTGATTTCGTCATCTCGATTTTGAATCGAAGTTCTTGATAGCGTTTCCATTTTTTGCGATAACAAAACAGGTTTACGATCAGCATTTTATGGAAGAGTTTTTTTGCAAGCAATCTTGAAAAAATCATTTTACTTGATGATTCTTTGCATTGATGATATCAATATGAATTTTTTTTACCGTTGTCTACTAGTGAGATTTCATAAGTGAGAATCTTGAAAACAGAGCGATTCAAACGGATTTTCACACCAGCTAATCTCGTACATTTCATCCCATATTGGACAAGAATTACTGATTATGAGCTGAACGTATCATAAGCTCCGATACAAGTTGGAAAATGGAGGCTTATGTCCAATTAAAGACTCGTAACTAAAGATTATGCAAAAAGTTCCTGTTTTGCAAAATATATAGCCCCCCCCCCCCTGGCCCCTTCCTCTGTCTTCGAGTGTCCTGCAAATGCCTGAATTTTTGTCTCCATGGTATGTTAAAAGGACTATCATTGACAGAATTGTGTTTCTGTATGCTGAGTGGTATTTCATATCCGGGAACAGTGCTTTGATGTTACAAGGGGCTGCGTTGAGATGCATTTGAACCAGTCCTAATCTTTTCAGAATCGGTCATTTCTTGTCGAAGTCAGGTTTTCACTTAGCTGAGGTACGATTCTAAACAAGCCTGCTCACATTTGAGTCGTCACTGGGGCTTAATTCTATAAATTGTATTTATACATGTTTTTATTAGTGTAAATAATCCTATTGTTAGATTAAAGACTTGCCATAACACTTATTTTTGCCCACAGGTACGAGCTGAGACTTATTATATGGAATACAGACAGCGTGCGACTGGAGGAGACCAACATCATAACTGGAGAAGCAAGCAGTGATATTTACGTCAAAGGGTAACTGCTACTTACAGTTTATCCTTCTCAATAATGGAGAATTGCTCCCAGAAAAGCAGGTCATTTTGCCATGACTAGACAGATATGTATAATGCTGCATCAAAAACCGATTTATCTGCGTGTACAATTTACGTTAAGTGTCTTCTAGTCAATTTTTCGAAAAATGTTTATGAAACCAATTTATTCCATTTACCGAAAATATTTGAATTTTCAACGACATGTTTTGCTTATAATCGTTAGTTCTTTTAAAGTAATTTTATTCATGGAGAAAACTTTTAAAACACTTATCAATAATCAAATTGAGTCAGATTCAGACAACAGTCAAATTGCTTGTTTGGCCTAGCGTTGCAATAAAAATCGGGAAGAATATGCATTTCAAATTTACTGCCAATCTCAACTTAATCTTGCAATTTCCGAAAAATTAACTGCTATTTATAAATCAACTTCAAGATAAATTGTAGGGCAAATTTCTTTAAAACATGTTTGAAATTCTGAAAGGTCCTTGAGAGCCATTCACTCAGTAAAGCACGAATTCCCATTTCCCTTCAGCCGATCGGGATATTTTGCAACATGTTGTTATTGTTATAAGAGTTGAATCAGATGCTGATTTTAGACTCTTTGAAATTTTTAATCAAACCGATTTTCCATTTAACTTTCCTTCTTTTTAAGGCAAGTGTTAAGTTTCAAGTACGTGCGTGGAGTCTACCTTTAAGCTCCTTTCTTGCTTCAAAATTTTTTTCCACTTAAAATGATCATTGCTTTTTCTAAACATACGGAGTAAGCTCTAAAGTTTTGAATGTTGAGAGAAGATGCTACTTTGATTACATATATTGGCCTCGTGGACATTAGATAGTACATTTTTGCGTTCAAATTCTTACAAAATAAATTTTTGTTGTTTATAGCTGGCTAGAGGGTAATAGAGAGTTCAGGCAAGAAACAGATGTGCACTACCGGTGAGAAATTACTAATTATGAATTAATCTTTAGATATGCAATGTTACAGAAAAAGATTCTCGGATTTGGTGGTATTGTAACTCGAGGGACCTTGCTCGGCTAAAAGAATGACTTTTGTTTCTTAGCATAAATGTTAGCTAGGCGTTGACATCTCCTACAAAAAAGTATGGACGCGCAGGCCCGCCGACACCAGAAATCAAACCAAATGAGATGTCCTACGGTATTAAAATCTGCTTTCTTTGTAAAACGCTTGTTGTAAGCATATTGTAATAAATCGTGCCTATTTTTATTTCAGATCGACCGATGGTTCTGGAATGTTCAACTGGAGATTTGTTTTTCAATTCATGTTTCACAAATCAGAAGAAAAGATTGTCACAAAGAAAAAGGTTTAGATCTTAGCTATTATGATCTACCAAGAAATATATAATTTTCAATTTTTCTCTTTTTCTTTGCAAATAAAGTTTTAGGGGCTACAGAATTATGAATTAGGAGTTTTACCCTGCTTCAAGATTTCATCTTTTCATCTCCAGCTTCGCCTTGACATCTCTGGGCGCATTTTTTTTACCGCACAAATTTTATAAAAGATCCTTTACAATATCTTTTTATCCACGAAACCTTTTCTCCTCTTTTGAGGCAAATGTTTTACATTTTTGTCATCTCTCACAGGCTAGTATTTTTTCGGTTGATGTAACTGAAGAGAAACACCCGCCGAATCTTTATTTACAAGTTTGGGATGCAGATCTGCTCTCAGCTGATGACATGCTAGGTAAAAAGTTTTATAAATCTAACTGAAACTTTAAAGTGCTTGATTTTGGACACATCAGGTCGTTGTCATATGCTGTTACATAGAAAATAACCAAACCTAAAGCATTTTAATTTATCACCTATTCATAAACTATTGTTTTGGCTTTAAAAATGGCTTTGAGGATAACAAACATTTTACAGTATACTTGAAGCTTTTTTGCACGTTGGCTTTGTTTATATTTCAACCATCATTGACTCAGTTTTTTTACCATCATTGACTCAGTTTTTCACCCATTGCCAGTGGCAAAGTTTAAACTCAGCCTCAGACTGATTCAACCTCCTTTTCACACAGGTGACATCATCATGCCAATAACACATATACCGAACCCTGCGAAAACAGCAAAATCTTGCAGTTTGAAGATGCTGGAAGATGGTTACGTAACTGGATCAATTATAAAAGCCAAGCATATGAAAGGATGGTGGCCGTTTCAGTATAACCCTGATGATGATGATGACCCGAATCCTATACTCGCTGTATGTTGAAAAGTTTATTTTACATAAAGCCTTAAAATATAGCAGTGCATTTCTCCTGATCTCGAGCCATGTGATGCTCACAGAATCTAGCCAACTTGTTAAAAACCAGTCACCCCTAATAGGAAATATTTTATTGGAAATTTTTGTATAACTGTTTATATTATAAGGCTCAGCCCCTTTCATATTATAGGAGGAATTGTAGCATTCAGTGGAATGGAGTTCATTTTCAACTTAATAAATAGGACGATTAATGGTGCAATTCGTTTCTAATTTGATAGTTAGACGATTAAGGGTGCTTTTTGCCATGGGTTTAGAGCCAGTTTTGCACGTAAGGAATTGTTCGAGCACCAAGCCTTTGGATATTTATCAAGGCAACTGTTTTTGAAATTCAAGAATAACTGTATTCTTACATCTTTAAGGCCGCTTGATATATAACCGCCCCCCCCCCCTTGATTCTTCTCCTAATCTTCTCACATTGGGACTTCAACTGACTATTTAGAGCTGCTTCATCTCAATACATATCAAGATTCACGAACCATCTCACGATATAGATAATTTCCCTTTTTCTTCTGAATGGCTGATTTCACTCTCTTAGTGATTTTTTGCTTTGGTTTCCTTAAGGGAAAAGTTGAAGCTGAATTCGAGTTGCTTACGAAAGAAGATGCAGAGGCAGCACCGGCGGGGAAAGCCAGGGAGGAGCCCCAACCACTCGCTAAACCAAAGTGAGTCTGTCAATTTTCGATCCATTTTCTGGCTTGTTTTTTATAGAACCAGCCATTTTGAAAAATTGTTCAGTTCTGTCGAACAACACTTGCTACTATAGGATATAGCTGGTTTAATAACAGTTTGTTTGATTTTGCTTAATAATAGTTTGTATTTTTTTTCAACCATAAACCTTTCAAGGAAATGCCAGTTACACCTTGCTCCTATATCATTCCATTATTCTGCTGCCAAGATAATATTATTTACAAACATTTATTTACCTTCACGCCAAATTGTAGTTTGATAAAGATAGCTTTGACAATAGTAAACATTTTAAAACATACTTAAGTTTTTCGTTCGACACTTTTCAGAGTGTAAAACGTCAATATTTGCACCAAAATGTAAAGCAAAGGAATATATTTATGCAGTTGCGGATCGAACTAGGCCAGTCATGAACGCGAGTACATGACTGCAAAGGTTGTCAATGGAGTGCAAAGGGGAATATAATTCCTCATTTCTACTCAAAAGCGATTTTTATCCTTATGTTTATCAATTCTAAAACTCCTAGATAGGACGAAACATTTTACCATTACAGTAATTAACGAAATCCTGGTTTTCAAGTAAACGTTGCCTCATTTTAAAATCACGTGATTTGGTTGTTGGTTGGCTAACTAAACATTTTACGAAAATTATTCTGAGTTTCTTATTCTTTGCGGAGTGTCAGGTGAAAAGCTTGAGTATGTTTTAAAATTTTTGCCAATTTCAAAGCCATTTTTAAATTTTTTACCATCAGAAATTGTTTGTAAATAAAGATTTGTTAATAAATTAAGACTTTAATTTGATCTTTTCAGTCGACCTTCCGACGCACTTGGGTTTTTCATGAGTCCACTCAAAATGCTTGGCTTTTTGTTCAACTCCTTCAAATGGTGTCTCCTAAAATTCTTCATCATCGCACTAATTTTGCTTCTGCTTGGATTATTCTTCTACTCTATGCCGGTAAGTGTTAGTTTTCATTTGTTATACTGTTCAGATTTCGTGTTATTTAACATTCGGTTCAATTTGACCTCTTATTTTCAGTTTTTAATTAAAGAGCACAGAGACTAGGAATATCTATTATAAAATTTTATCACTATAAAAAATGTTCCTTGTTTGTTCGATGGAATCTACCTTCTGTTTGAGCTAGAAGGGGTGTTCAGTTGCTGCTACCATTGTTTCAAAACGTTTTTGACATTCCTCCGAACCAGAGGTTTATGGCCTCAACCTTCCGCATGTAAACGCAATGTAAAATTACTGAAAAGTAGCTTTGTTTACTGAGTACTGTACTCGACACAAACCTGCAATTTCGGGATCTTTCTAGATGTTTCTCGGAAGGGGCTTAAGAGCTTAGCCCCTTGTTAAAATGCAAAGAGATTTTGGGGGCAAAGCCCCCTTTACAAGTGCAAGGCTGGATGAGTTTCTTAATTGACATGTGAACTAACAGGGAGGGGGAATGAGGCAGTTCAAAGATTTGGAGCTTTTTCCTCTAATACGGACAAAAACCTGCAAACTTGCAAAGTAATAAAAGTTTGCAAAATTGAACTCGATTCAGTATTTTTTCTATGACCCTTCATGTTGTGTCTTTCTTAAAAGGCAAGTCTGATCTTTCTTAAATTTTCTTTATCTCTTCACATTCGCTGAAGCAACACTCCCGAAAACTACCTGGAGAAGTAGCTAAACCATTGACCTATCATTTTCCTAATTTCCAAAGCGGTAAAAGTACACTGAGCAGACCTATCCTTGACAAACCGGAGTACCCTTAGATTTTTGCAGTTGCCCTCCCCCCTGGTTTAAAATCATGGTCCACCTTTTCTTGTAGCTGATTTTTCTGTTTACGCTAGTTTAATTTTCGATCTCTTTCCATTTAAAAAGTTTGAATATATACACAACAAACTTTGCTCATTTATTTCTAGGGCTACACTGTAAAGAAGCTTTTCAATGTTTAGAGGAACTGAATAAAGGATACACACAGATCAGCCAAACACCAAAATGGCTCAGTCTGAAAAGATACGTTTCAACTCGTTCTTCTGTCTTATAGTTACACTTACAGTGCGATGGTATTACAACAGAGTAAATGTGACGCAGACGGTAATGACACAAATTTTTATTCAGTTTCGTACATACCAACTATTCAACAACAGAAATGCCCAATATATTGCATTATTTAGAAAATGGTCTGACTGAAGTTGCTAGGGGACCTTAGTTTGGCATGGTCTTGATCAAAAAGAGCCTCAAAAGATTTTTTAAAGATTTGATCGTGATGTTATTTATGATTTCACTTAGGGCCAAGCAGGGGCAAGGCTAAGGAAAACTCTTGGTGTTCAGATCTCCAGATTTGCATGCCTCATGTGTGACTGTGTAAATAATAGAATAGAGCCAAACTCCTCCCAGTTAATTCTTGAACCATTAGAGAATTCACAGACAATTTCAAAGCAGGAATCGAGTGCATAATATCAATTAATTTTTTTATTGCTTTTCATATCTATTCGAAATTTTAAACATTCGAGTAATCAATGATAAACCTAGAGTCTAGTATTTTTTTGTACTCGCTGACTAAGCTAAAGTTGGGGGCCGGCACGCCCCTCACCCTGTTTGGCTACGACTCGTTAGACAAATAAAGTTGTAGAATAACTTGTAGTTGCTTTCAAGATCACTTGTGTTTATAGGGTAGGTCAAATACCAAGATTTCCTGATATTTTTACATAGATTTGTACTCTTGCATGTTTGTTTCTTGTAATGTCCGATCGTAATTTGAGGCATAATTTAATGTATTTTCCCGAGCAGATGCAAATAATAAAATTCATTACTCTTTAAAGGCAAGCGACAGATATAATATTTTGAAAACTATTTTCGACTTTTGTTAATCGTTTTATTTATGGTTTTAAAGGTTTGAAATTGACTCAGTTGTCAGAAATAAGGCAGTGTGTTTTTAAGGCATGTCAGCGGAAAGGGGATCATTTTGGACAAAGGGGAATATTTTGGACAAATGTGAGGGTCATGCTTGGGGCTAATTGCATCTGGCGGTTATTCTCAGAGCTACCTCTCCTAGAAGCTTTTTATTGAATTTCGTTATTTTTAATCTTTAAAAATTTCGTTCATAAACTGAATTTTTTACCTTTTTTAAGATTTGGCTCTTTTCACTGCTCATATAATTCAATGTGTCGTATTTTCATAGGATTTGTGCAACTATTTTGGGTAGTTTTAGTATTGTTTCTAGAAAAACTAAGACTCCTTTGTAAAATTAAGTAGTCTAGTATTTATTAGCCAGGAAGGAGTTTGCTTATCGTGAAGAAGAATTGGTAATCCATTAATGTCATTTCACTGAACTTAGTTGTGTCTTTCTTTTTGAAATTCTGCCAGCCTGTGATCTGTTTAGGAAATCGTTTACATTTCTAGGGATATCGCATTTAATCAAGAAATATAATTATTTATCTCCGGAACGATTCAATGCATATTTTCACATTTAATTTTTCTATTTACTTTAATTTGTTTTCGAAAATTTCTGCCAACTGTTCTTCGTATTTTGCTTCTTATTTGTTTAAAGGTTAGCTTTTAGAGAGTATATCCTCTTCAAATCTAAAATTTGATTGAAGGTGCTGGTTTAGTGAAGAAATACGCAAAAAATTAGTCTTTTTCCTTCTATGCTTTAGTAGAAAAGTTAGACTTTTCGTTTTAATAGTTATTTTGGCGCCTGTAGCAAAGATTTAAAAGTTCCCGATATTTTCAATATTTATGATAGGACTGTTGTCTTATCAATGCATTTCCAGACCAATTTTTCATGCTTTAAACACAATTTCAGTCTTGAGTTTATCTTTAAAAGATTAAAAAAAGATACGCTGAAGATTCGTCTGGGAGACATTTGCTAGCAATTGAAATGCGTGCTTCATCGTCAATTTTTTTCATTCATTCATGCTTTAACAAAAGATCATATGTAGGCTTAAAGCAGGCTTTAACTCCACATCAAGATCACAGCTGGACGCCAATCAAGAAATAAAACTTTACAACAGATTAACCACCCCTTACCCCTAAATAATTTTCACAATTAAAAATATTGCTACCTCGCGAATCTTTCAGCGTGCCGTGATCATTTCATTATGTATCGAGCCTGGTGAAGGCTATTGTAGTAGTGAAGGTAACCATATATATTAAAGACAAGAAACTAGATTTCTTTCATCGAATCCGAGTCAATTTTTTTACAAGAGTCTTAAAATTTTCAATAGTTTGTTTTGGCTGTTGCTGTTGTGTCACGCGCCCACCCTGTGGAACCGATATGCAAGACAACTTAGTGAAGAAACGTGGATAACGAGAGTTGAGATTCAGTGAATCAAACTTTAAAGTTTCCTCATGGCTGATGACACCGAAACAAGG